>NC_057795.1:262830852-263050311 GCF_018294505.1 Triticum aestivum | reverse complement strand
ATCGGACCGGACACCGTCCGCCCCGCCGCCGCCAGCCAACCGCGAGCCGCCAAGTGGCGCCTCGGGTCCCCAGTTCACCGCCGACGCCCGGGGCCCGCCAGGCCCACGAAGGGCCCTCCCCGGCCCGCAGTCTCCCCGCCGCCTCCTCCTACGTCCGCCGCCGCCACCTCCGGCGCCGGTGGCCGCCGCCGCCGCGGGCCGCCGCGCCCCCGACCGGAGTTCGTCGCCGCGTCGCCGCGGGCCGCCGCGCCCGACCCCGCTCCGCCCCGCTGCCATCTCCGGTGGTCGCGGCTCCGCCACCGCCCGGCGCCGCCGTCCCGGCCACCGGACGCCGCCCCGCCGGCCGTCGTCCCCGCCTTCGCCGGCGTCGCCTCGGGAGGCGCGCCCCGACCCGGCTGCTACAGTGCCCGAACCCTAGATCTGAGATCTAAACCGAGGGTTGACTTTTTCCCTCTCCCTCTAATTTTTATGCATTCTTTGGCTGCTTGTATCTCCGCAACCGTAGATCCGTTTTAGGCATATAATATGTCAAAATCTTCGTCTCGACATGTACATCATTTCATTCCATTGCATAATTTGCATTTGAGGTCATCTTGATACCCAAAATGCTGTGAGAAGGAGGCTTCGTGAGTTAAATTGCAGATCCGTTAGTTCATCATGCACTTTTGTCATTTTTGCTATATTTAATTCGTGCATGATATGCCTGTGCCCCTTTGGGATGTTTTGTGAAGCATTTTGTCTTCTTTCCAGAGGTGCCACCCATGCATTTTTAGGATGTGTGTGTTGTCTTGTGCAAGCTTGCGAAGAGAGGTACCTGAGATTGCAGATTTCAGGGACTTAGTGATTTTCACCAAGTCTGAGATATTTTAGTTCATGATGCTATATGTCCAGCTTGTTTCCTAGTGATCCGTGCCTCTTTTGAGGATGATCAGTAAGGGAGTTTTGATATTTATGTCATGCTCTATCCATCCATGTCTTTGTTGGCATTTGTGGAGTGCTCTAGGTTGACTCAATCGAGCTCAACTTTTGCTTCGTTGTTAATCTGGGCAGATCGTCAACTTGTTTGCGATTTCGCCGATGCTACCGTTAGTGTTCCATGCATGCTATGCCTTCGTTCTTGCCATGTGTAGCTAGCACTTTGTGCCTTCTTGCTGGTTATATGCTTCCCTTGCCATGACTTGCACCGTAGTGAGTGCATCGAGCTCGTTTACATGCCTTCGTGAGTTAGATTTCAGCATGTCTCAGTTTTCACTAAGTCTGAAAACTGATTGTGTTCGAGCGATGTTCGTGAGCTCGGTAGAGTACTTTGTGAACCCTTTTGGCCCCAGGTCACTTTGGGTGTTTTATTAAGCTTGTTGAGTAGGTCCATGCCATGTTCTTACTTGTCATGTTCAGGTTTCCTATCATGTTGTTTTGCTGCTCCGAAGAGGGCTTCGTGATCTGAAATTTCAGACTAGTGTTAATTTCACTAAGTCTGAAATCTGTTTTGCATTTGCGTTTTAGCCATGCTTGTTTGAACCTCTTAATGGATGAATTTGCCTGTGGCTCAGTGCTAGTGTTTTGTCGACCATCTTGTGTACTTCGCTTCCATGTATTTTGTTTTCATGTTTGGTGGCTGTAGCATGTTCATTCCGTTGCATTTAGATGCCTACTTGCTGTAAGTCGCATACCGGTGTCGTATCTTAAAACGCTTGCCATTTCCAAACCGTAACTCCGATTCCAATGATCTTTATATCGTTTTCAAGCGATTTCATCCCCTCTATCCAGTGGCACACTTGGTTTTCCAAGTTGATGCCAGGTTCATGCATTTCCTGTCATATCTTGCATCTTGCATCCCGCATCGCATCCCGCATAGCATATCGTCATTTCATCGTATTGCTTGTTCTTGCCCGTGGTTGATTGTATCCTTGTTGCTTGTTTGTCTTGTTGGGTAGAGCCGGGAGACGAGTTTGCTACCGAGGAGCCCGTTGAGTTTGCTTGTGAGGATCCAGTCAACTCTGACAACTGTGCAGGCAAGATGATCATACCCTCGAAATCACTACTATCTTTGCTATGCTAGTCTGCTCGCTCTTTTGCTTTGCCACTGCTACGATGCCTACCTTTTGCTTGTCAGCCTCCCAATTGCCATGTTAAACCTCTAACCCACCATTGTCCTAGCAAACCGTTGATTGGCTATGTTACCGCTTTGCTCAGCCCTTCTTATAGCGTTGTTAGTTGCAGGTGAAGATTGGAGTCGTTCCTTGTTGGAACATTTATATTCTTGTTGGGATATCATTATATTGCTATGTTATCTTAATGCATCTATATACTTGGTAAAGGGTGGAAGGCTGGGCCTCTCGCCTAGTGTTTTGTTCCACTCTTGCCGCCCTAGTTTCCGTCATATCGGTGTTATGTTCCCGGATTGTGCGTCCCTTACGCGGTTGGGCTATAATGGGAACCCCTTGATAGTTCGCCTTGATTAAAGCTTTTCCAGCAATGCCCAACATTGGTTTTACCATTTGCCACCTAGCCTCTTTTTCCCTTGGGTTTCCGGAGCCCGAGGGTCATCTTATTTTAGCCCCCCACGGGCCAGTGCTCCTCTGAGTGTTGGTCCGAACTAGAGCCCTGTGCAGTGCCACCTCGGGGAAACTCAAGGTTTGGTTTTAGCTGTACGGATTGCTCATCTGAGTGTGCCCTGAGAAAGAGATATGTGCAGCTCCTATCGGGATTTGTCGGCACATTCGGGCGGTGTTGCTGGACTTGTTTTAACCTGTCGAATTATCTTGTTGTACCGAGATACCGAGTCTGATCGGTGTGTCTTGGGTGGAGGTCTATTCCTTCGTTGACTGTGAGAGCTTGTTATGGGCTAAGTTGGGACCCCCCCTGCAGGGATTGATCTTTCGAAAGCCGTGCCCGCGGTTATGGGCGGATGGGAATTTGTTAATGTCCGGTTGTAGATGACTTGAACTAAACTTAAATTAAAATGAATCAACCGTGTGTGTTGCCGTGATGGCCCCTTCTCGGCGGAGTCCGGGAAGTGGACACGGCGTTGGAGTTATGCTTGCGCAGGATGTTCCTTTAGCTTCTCGCGCGTGCTTCGCCTTCTCTTCTCGCTCTCTTTTGCGCATAAGTTAGCCACCACATATACTAGTCGCTTGCTGCAGCTCCACTTATATTTGCCTTACCCATTCCTATGAGCTTAAATAGTCTTGATCGCGTGGGTGTGAGATTGCTGAGTCCCTGTGGCTCACAGATACTACAACTCCAGATGCAGGTCCAGGTGATTCCGCTCCAGTTGACGATTACGAGCTCAGGTGGGAGTTCGACGAGGACTCTCAGCGATACTACGTGTCCTTTCCAGATGATCAGTAGTGGTGCCTAGTTGGGGTTATCGATTCAGGACCTTGTCGCATGTTGGGGGTCTTTTCTATTTTGGCGCCGTAGTCGGGCCATGAGTGTTTGTTTGATGGATGTTATTTATGTACTCTGATGTGACGTGGCGAGTGTAAGCCAACTATGTCTTCTTCCCCTTTTATTATATTTATTACATGGGATGTTGTAATGATTGCCTGACTTGCGACATTGCTTTCAATGCGGTTATGCCTCAAAGTCGTGCCTCGACACGTGGGAGCTATAGCCGCATCGAGGGCGTTACAATATCGTATGATGAGGTGGCCTTCCAGTGCCCTGTAGGCGCTGATTCTTGGTCGTCTCCTGCATCTCGTCCATACCGTCGATGTCTTCGGAGTCGAAGTCGAGCATGTCGGTTAAATCATCGATAGTGGCTACGAAGTGGGTGGTGGGTGGGCTTTGAATTTCTTCATCGTCCGCATCCCAACCTTCCTGACCATAGTCCGGCCAAGGCTCTCCTGATAAAGAGAGAGACTTTAGTGAATTCAGGATGTCGCCAAAGGGCGAGTGCTGAAAGATGTCCGCGGCGGTGAATTCCATGACCGGCGCCCAATCGGATTCGATTGGCAGGGGCGCGGAAGGTTCGGAGTCCGGAGAGGAGTCTGGCACCTTGGAGTTACGAGCCTTGCAAAGGACAGGGGTGGTGTTCGGCTCAATCGCCGTAGAGATCATAGCCCCCGAGGCGGTGTCCAGCCACCCATCCTCGATCGGCGCAGTCGGCTCCGAGCTAAGGGTCGGAGCGGACACTGGTGCGGCCTCCAGGGCACTGTTCGGTGGCAGAGCTAGATCATGCCCATCGTGACAGTGCGGCGCGCTTGGCTGTGGCTCGAACCCGTCGAAGATCAAGTCTCCGCGGACGTCAGCCGTGTAGTTCAAACTTCCAAATCTGACCTGATGGCCAGGGGCGTAGCTTTCAATCTGCTCCAGATGGCCAAGCGAATTGGCCCGCAGTGCAAAGACGCCGAATACGAAGATCTGTCCGGGGAGAAAAGTCTCACCCTGGACCGCATCATTGTTGATGATCGGAGGAGCCATCGGGCCTAAAGATGACGACACAGAGGAACTCTCAATGAAAGCACCAATGTCGGTGACAAAACCGGCGGATCTTGGGTAGGGGGTCCCGATCTGTGCGTCTAGGCGGATGGTAACAGGAGACAAGGGACACGATGTTTTTACCCAGGTTCGGGCCCTCTCGATGGAGGTAAAACCCTACTCCTGCTTGATTAATATTGATGATATGGGTAGTCCAAGAGTAGATCTACCACGAGATCAGAGAGGCTAAACCCTAGAAGCTAGCCTATGGTATGATTGTTGTTCGCCCTACGGACTAAAACCCTCCGGTTTATATAGGCACCGAAGAGGGTTAGGGTTACACAGAGTCGGTTACAATGGTAGGAGATCTACATATCCGTATCGCCAAGCTTGCCTTCCACGCCAAGGAAAGTCCCATCCGGACACGGGACGAAGTCTTCAATCTTGTATCTTCATAGTCCAGGAGTCCGGCCAAAGGCTATAGTCTGGCCATCCGGACACCCCCTAATCCAGGACTCCCTCAGAAACCTTCGGGAGCGTGATTTTTGGAACGAACGTGATCCAGAGGACTTGGAGTGCAAGTCAAGAAGCAGCCGAGGCTCCCACAATATAGGAGGGCGCCCCCCCCCCCCTGTAGAGCGCGCCCCCTATCTCGTGGGCCCCTCGGCGTCCACCGACGTACTTCTTCCTCCTATATAAGCCTACGTACCCTGAAAACATCCAGGGAGCAGAGAAACACAATTTCCACCACCGTAACCTTCTGTATCCGCGAGATCCCATCTTGGAGCCCTCGCCGGTGTTCTGCCGAAGGGGGAATCGACCATGGCGGGCTTCTACATCAACATCCTTGCCCCTCCGATGAGTTGTGAGTAGTTTACCACAGACCTTCGGGTCCATAGTTATTAGCTAGATGGCTTCTTCTCTCTTTTTGGATCTCAATACAATGTTCTCCCCCTCTCTTGTGGAGATCTATTAGATGTAAACTCTTTTTGCGGTGTGTTTGTCGAGATCCGAGGGTTTATGATCAAGTTTATCTATGAATAATATTTGAATCTTCTCTGAATTCTTTTATGTGTGATTGAGTTATCTTTGCAAGTCTCTTCGAATTATCAGTTTGGTTTGGCCTACTAGATTGATCTTTCTTGCCATGGGAGAAGTGCTTAGCTTTGGGTTCAATCTTGCGGTGTCCTTACCCAGTGACAGATAGGGTTGCAAGGCACGTATTGTATTGTTGCCATCGAGGATAACAAGATGGGGTTTATATCATATTGCTTGAGTTTATCCCTCTACATCATGTCATCTTACTTAATGTGTTACTCTATTCTTATGAACTTAATACTCTAGATGCAGGCAGGAGTCAGTCGATGTGTGGAGTAATAGTAGTAGATGCTGGCAGGAGTCGGTCTACTTGTTGCGGACGTGATGCCTATATACATGATCATGCCTAGATAATCTCATAACTATTCACTTTTCTATCAATTGCTTGACAGTAATTTGTTCATCCACCGTAATACTTATGCTATCTTGAGAGAAGCCACTAGTGAAACCTATGGCCCCCGGGTCTACCTCTTATCATATTTGCTTTCAATCTACTTTTATTTGCATCTTTACTTTTTGCATCTATATTATAAAATACCAAAAATATATTTATCTTATCTTACTATCTTTATTAGATCTCACTTTTGCAAGTGGCCGTGAAGGGATTGACAACCCCTTTATTGCGTTGGTTGCGAGTTCTTAGTTTGTTTGTGTAGGTGCGTGGGACTTTTGAGGAGCCTCCTACTGGATTGATACCTTGGTTCTCAAAAACTGAGGGAAATACTTATGCTAATCTGTTGCATCACCCTCTCCTCTTCGAGGAAAACCAACGCAAGCTCAAGACGTAGCATTCATCCATGTGCATGCGAGTTAGTATCCCCGTACTAACTAACCTTCTTGTGTTTCCAAGGTCATGTGAAGATTCCACCACCTATACTTGAAAAAAATTATAACCAAGGGGGAGATGACGATGGTGATGATCATGAGCATGAGGACGAGCATGACCTACATACTCAGTGGGGCCTGGCAACTTATACCGATGGATCACGTCTTCTTGTATGTATACAGGGCACTGCTGATGTTACTAAGGAAGTAGGTGTTGTCTCCCATGGTCGCACTCTCCGTACTTATTCCAACATCCGTTGCAGGGTATTTGGGATGGATACTAGTGTGCTAGTGCCAGCACCTTCTGAATGGTTATGTATTCATAGTCTTGTAGAAAACTCATTCTTCCTTGGAAAAAACTATCCACTGATGGTGAAAGGCGATCCAGCTGATGTTGGCACAATGTTACAACCATTTATGAGAAGCAATTGTATCTATATCTCGAACATTGCCATGGTTCCCTACCCTGGCTATCACACCATGTGTCCTGCTATAGGCCGCTTTAGCCTGGATGATGAGTCCTGCGTTAGTCTCGAGATTGATAATAGCTGGCCCTTCCCAGAGAATCAATTATGGTTCAAAGTAAGCGTTTCCAACACCGAGGATTGGTTGAGCTGAAGTGCATTCATTGCTTGTTATTTGTTGTGTGATACAAAATTTAGTGTTTACTGGAATGTTTTGATGGAAATAATCTATCATCCAACATGTATGTTTGTTGTCATTGTGTGTTGATGACTTGTTGTATGTAATGAATGGTAAATTTGCATATGCATGTGATAAACTCAATTTATGAATGGTTTTCGATTCACTTCTTGGAGTGTGAGTACCGTAGTAGGATAGCCAACATCCGGTTACATGAAGTTGCCACATCACCTAGAGCCAACCTAGTAGTAGTATGCTAGTACAATAGTTAGTCCTAGTAGTAGTATACCTGTCGGCGTTCTGGATACGGGGGTACCCAGACTTGCCTGCCTGCGGCCCACTGCGCGGCTCCATTAGTAGCCTAGTACGGCCCGACTTCAGCATCAACAGCTCAAGACCCTCGCGAGGGGCCAAGCCTCGCGAGGCGGACGATGCCAAGACCCCCGAGGGATCGTCCTCCTTAGGCTGGCTCCCGAGCTATTTGTGCTTTCACTAGTTTTGCATGTGTATGGTGGTCTGAACATTGTAGATTATATCCTATTCCAACTACTTGGGCTGCTTTGAAAACTGCTATGCGTACTCGTTGGGTTTCACCATATTATCAACGTGAATTGCTTCAAAAATTGCAGCGCTTAAGACAAGGGAAAAATTCTGTAGAAGAATATTATCAGGAATTACAAACTGGCATGATTAGATGTGGTATTGTTGAGGAGAATGAAGCTATACTTGCACGTTTTATGGGTGGATTAAATAGAGAGATTCAGACCATTCTAGAGTATAAGGAGTATACTAATATCACTCGTTTATTCCATCTTGCTTGTAAAGCTGAACGTGAAGTGCAGGATCGACAAGCATTGGCGCGAACTAACTTTTCTACAGGCCGACCTTCATCATGGACACCGTGTGCATCTTCTACTTCAACTGCACCAGCACCTCCATCAGGTGCCACCTCCAGCCATGATACAAGAAAGCACGCACAACCACCATTATCTGCTAAGAGCGCACCTGCCGGGCCTCCACAGAGTTCTTCTTCTTCCATGGCATCAACAGGGCACACAAGTGATATTATTTGTCGTCATTGTAAGGGAAGAGGTCATTATGCGAGAGAATGCAAATCTCAGCGTGTGATGATTGCTACTAAGGATGGTGGGTATGAGTCCGCTAGTGACTATGATGAGGAGACTTTGGCTCTTATTACACGTGAAGAACATGGTGGAGATGATTCTAATCATGAGACGCAATACATGGCTTCTGAAGACGCTGACAAGTATGAATGTTTAGTTGCTCAACGTGTTTTGAGTGTGCAGGTCACACAAGCTGAGCAAAATCAGAGGCACAATTTGTTCCATACAAAGGGAGTTGTGAAGGAACGTTCTGTGCGCGTCATCATAGATGAAGGGAGCTGCAACAACTTGGCTAGCATGGAGATGGTGGAGAAGCTATCTCTCACCACAAGACCACATCCACATCCTTACTACATCCAATGGTTCAACAACAGCGGCAAGGTTAAGGTAACACGTACTGTTCGTGTGCATTTTAGTATCTCTACATATGTTGATTATGTTGATTGTGATGTGGTACCTATGCAAGCATGTTCCTTATTACTTGGTCGACCATGGCAATTTGATAAAAACTCTGTACACCATGGTAGAAACAATCAGTATACTCTTGTTCACAAGGATAGGAGTATTACTTTGCTTCCTATGACTCCTGATTCCATTTTGAAAGATGATATTAATAGAGCTAATAAAGCAAAACAGGAGAAAAATAAGAGTGAAAATCAGATTGTGGCAAAAGAATTTGAGCAACAAATGAAGCCTAATTGTAAATCATCTAGTGTTGCTTCTGAAATTAAATTGAAAAGTGCATGTTTACTTGCCACTAAATCTGATATTGATGAGCTAGATTTCAGCAAATCTGTTTGCTATGCTTTTTTGTGCATAGAGGCATTATTTTCATTCGAGGACGTGCCTTCCTCTTTGCCTCCTGCTGTCACTAACATTTTGCAGGAGTTCGCTGACGTCTTTCCACAAGACGTGCCACCGGGATTACCTCCCATTCAAGGGATTGAGCATCAGATTGACTTAATTCCCGGTGCATCATTACCCAGCCGTGCACCATACCATACCAATCCAGAGGAGACGAAGGAGATTATGCGTCAAGTACAGGAGCTGCTCGACAAAGGTTATATACGCGAATCCCTTAGTCCTTGTGCTGTTCCTATTATTCTAGTGCCGAAAAAGGATGGTACATCATGTATGTGTGTTGATTGTAGAGGCATTAATAATATTACTATTTGTTATCGTTATCCTATTCCTAGGCTAGATGATATGCTTGATGAATTGAGTGGCTCTACAATATTCTCCAAAGTTGATTTGCGTAGTGGATACCATCAAATTCGTATGAAATTGGAAGATGAATGGAAAACAGCATTTAACACTAAGTTTGGATTATATGAGTGGTTAGTCATGCCTTTTGGGTTAACTAATGCACCTAGTACTTTCATGAGATTAATGAACGAAGTTTTACGTGCTTTCATTGGACGATTTGTCATAGTTTACTTTGATGGCATATTGATTTATAGCAGATCTTTGGAAGAACATTTGGAACATTTACGTGTTGTTTTTATTGCTCTACATGATGCATGTTTGTTTGGTAACCTTGGGAAGTGCACCTTTTGCACCGACCAAGTATCTTTTCTTGGCTATGTTGTTACTCCACAGGGAATTAAAGTTGACAAAGCCAAGATTGAAGCTATTGAGAGTTGGCCGCAGCCCAAGACGGTCACACAAGTGAGGAGTTTTCTTGGCCTCGCTGGATTCTATAGGCATTTTGTGAGAGATTTCAGCACCATTGTTGCACCTCCCAATGAGCTTACAAAGAAAGATGTGCCTTTTCTTTGGGGTACCGCACAGGAAGAAGCCTTCACGGTATTGAAAGATAAGTTGACACATGCTCCTTTACTCCAACTTCCTGATTTTAATAAGACTTTTGAGCTTGAATGTGATGCTAGTGGAATTGGATTAGGAGGTGTGTTATTACAAGATGACAAACCTTTTGCATACTTTTCTGAAAAAATGAGTGGGCCTAGTCTGAATTATTCTACTTATGATAAAGAATTATATGCTCTTGTTCGGACTTTAGAAACATGGCAACATTATTTATGGCCCAAAGAATTTGTTATACACTCTGATCATGAATCTTTGAAACATATTAAAAGTCAAGCTAAACTGAATCATAGACATGCTAAATGGGTTGAATTCATTGAGACTTTCCCTTATGTCATTAAACACAAGAAGGGAAAAGAAAATGTTGTTGCTGATGCATTGTCTCGTCGCTATACTATGCTTTCACAACTTGACTTCAAAATATTTGGTTTGGAGACCATCAAAGATCAATATGTGCATGATGTTGATTTTAAAGATGTAATGCAGAATTGTAAAGAAGGAAGAATATGGAACAAGTTCGTCGTTAATGATGGATTTGTGTTCCATGCTAACAAGCTATGCATTCCAGCTAGCTCCGTTCGTCTTTTGTTGTTGCAGGAGGCGCATGGAGGAGGATTAATGGGACACTTTGGCGTGAAGAATACGGAGCACGTACTTGCTACACATTTCTTTTGGCCAAACATGAGATGGGATGTTGAGCATTTTATTGCTCGCTGCACTACATGTCAAAAAGCTAAGTCACGACTCAATCCTCATGGTTTATATATGCCTTTGCCTGTACCTAGTGTTCCTTGGGAGGATATATCTATGGACTTTGTTTTAGATTTACCTCGAACAAAGAAGGGGAGGGATAGCATATTTGTTGTCGTGGATAGATTCTCGAAAATGGCACACTTTATACCATGTCATAAAAGCGATGATGTTGTTAATGTTGCTGATTTGTTCTTTCGTGAAATTATTCGCTTGCATGGTGTGCCAAATACTATTGTTTGCAATCGTGATACTAAATTTCTTAGCCACTTTTGGAGATGTTTATGGGCTAAGTTGGGGACTAAACTGCTTTTTAGTACTACTTATCACCCCCAAACTGATGGACAAACTGAAGTAGTCAATAGAACATTGTCTACTATGCTTAGGGCTATTTTGAAGAATAATAAGAAAATGTGGGAGGAATGCTTGCCTCATATTGAATTTGCTTATAACCGTTCATTGCATTCTACTACTAAGATGTGCCCTTTTTAAGTTGTGTATGGTTTCCTACCTCGTGCACCTATTGATTTGTTGCCTCTTCCATCTTCGGAGAAGGTTAATTTTGATGCTAAACAACGTGCTGAATTGATTTTAAAAATGCATGAGTTAACTAAGGAAAACATTGAGCGTATGAATGCTAAATATACACTTGCTGGAGATAAGGGTAGAAAACATGTTGTGTTTGCACCTGGAGATCTTGTTTGGTTACATTTGCATAAGGATAGATTTCCTGATTTGCGCAAATCAAAGCTAATGCCTCGTGTTGATGGTCCTTTTAAGGTGTTGGAGAAAATAAATGATAATGCATATAAACTTGAGCTGCCTGCAGATTTTGGGGTTAGTCCCACTTTTAACATTGCAAATTTGAAGCCTTATTTGGGTGAGGAAGATGAGCTTCCGTCGAGGACGACTCATTTCAAGAAGGGGAGGATGATGAGGACATCAATACCATTGTTACACCCACAGCCCCTACTGCTACATATACTGGACCAATTACTAGAGCTCGCGCACGCCAATTAAATTATCAGGTACTTTCGTTTCTTGGTAATGATTCTAATGTTCATTAGAATATGATGCTGCCTAAATTGGATACATTTGTTTTGCTTACAAATGAAGGGCCTAGCTTGGAGAAGGATGAACATTGGAGCAAGAACAAGCATGGAGATGATGGCATGCGCAAGGGGAACAAGAATGGAGTTACAAGTGATGATTTCAGGACTTTGAAGCCACCATAACAAGTGCATGAAGCCTTGGACGAAATATACAAGATGCCACTTCATAAATTTCGTCCAGAGGCTATTCTAGGTGTTGCATCACCTTTTTATTGGGCCAGGCCCATGTAATTTCTAAATACATAAGTATAGGCTATTTTTAGAGTCCGTATGTGTGGGGAAACAAGAGATTGGGTTGGTTTCGGACCCCTCCACCAAGGGCCACGAAATTCCCCCCTCTTCCTCCATATATACAGCCTTTAGGGCACCGTTTGGAGTTTGGGTTTTGTTTAGATTAAAATTTCACCATAGCTGCAACTTCGCGTACTTCGTTTGTGTTCAACGACCAGACAAAGGCATCACAGAACCCCACCTTCATTAATAAAGCTTTCCTCTGTTATTCGCAATATCCAGATTGCAATCTTAGTTTCTTGCTTGTTCTTTGTTTGCTTGCAGGAAATAGACCCTCGTGGTCAGGTTGATCGTGCTCCGGCGTGGTCAATAACCTCTCAAAGTTGGTTTAGCGATTGCTAAGGCGCGACGTCCTCGCACGTTCATAGTCGGATCATCAAAGTCGACTTCTACCAAAACGATAGCCACCATCTCATCGAAAGACGGGACACCTTTGCCTCTATCAGCAAGGCCCAACTGTGGGCCACAATTGCCGTGATGGAGGAGTCTACGAAGGCCCCATCTGGTAATATTTGCTTTAAACAAAAATAATGTCATGGCATGTACCAGTTAAGTATTTGGCATGAATATGATTCTAACAATAGAATCTGCAGATAATCCCAGAGGCAATCCGGATATCGTACTAGAGGATGAGCAACATGTTCGGCGACAGCTGAAGGCTGGCCAGCGTGTTCTTACAAAGGTTATAAAGGAGAAAAATACTCTCCAGGACGCGAACGTCCGACTGGACATCGAATTAAAGGATGTTCGGGCCCAGCTTGCTGACTCCGTAAAGGAGAATAAGAGGCTTCGACACGGCATATTCAGTAAGTGCTCTGATGAACTACTATAAAGTTTGGCGAAGAAGCGTGCTAACAGAATTATGTCTGTAGGCATGCTGACAGGTCATCCCAAAGAGGAGATGCCCGGATCTGTAGGCAATCTTCTACCGGAGCTCTCACAACTGCACGAACAAGTTCGGCAGGTGATGTGGGGCATTGCCAAGCCTTGTGGCCATCTGCCTCCCTGCCAGGAGGCATGGGGGAGCTTGTGGAGACGCTCAAGGGAGCATGGCAGCGCTTCCGATTATGGAAGATATCGGCCTGCCGACAAGGCGCAAGGGAAGCCTGGGCCATGGTGAAGACGCGATACACCAAGGCTGATCCTAACCACATGGCCGAGATCGGACCTGTAGGGTCAGATGGGAAGGATATCCCTATACATCTGGTGTATGACCAGGTAGCATTAGCCGCAAAGTACTCCCAACAGGACTGTAGGCTAGACAGACTGTCGGATGGTATAGAAGAAGAATTTAGTCAGTCTAAGTGGCTTTGTACTTCGAAGGACACATTTTTGTCCCTAGCCGGATTGTAAATCATTTGTCTTGGCCGACCTTTTTGCTTCAACCTCTGGACCCGACAGTCCGGAGTGTATCCAAATACCCACTCGGTTACATGAAAACCGGGGCACGCGTGGAAACTAGGCGTAGGGGTCATAAGTGCTTGAACAGACAAGTACCCAACTAGTTATGTTATATTACATAGGTAGTAAGAAACATCTTCCAGGGAGAATAGTTTCGTTAAGGGTTCCTTTCCCTGGGTGTGCATGCATTGATGTGCATGTCCGAACTGCGAAAATTTACGCACAATATAAGCATCTGGGGGCATGTTTTGTAATAGGTAAAATACATCTTTTGTTCACCGACCGAATATTCCCTTAAGAATGCTAGCTTTCGGCTTCACCCAGTCTGAGGTACATATCCGGCTGACCCGGCAGTAACAATCACAGAGGTGCTCCCCTTATGCCCTAGCCGAATTAACGGGAATGTAGGGCATAAACACAAGAGCCAGGCAACCCAGCCTGGCCAAAACTTAAGTCATATCGATGCATATAGTGGTGAAAAAAGGCACATATGGAGAAGTGACCCATATGTGATGGGCATAAAGCCCAGAAGACAATTAAGCTTCTGTGTAAGAAGCCCCCAGGTATATTGAGCGTGCATAGCGCGGACAGAGTGTGTGGTCAAAGCATACTTGAAGCTTTTAAGGCTATAAATGTAAAAGGGAGAAAGAGAGGGTATAATTTAAAAAGGAAGACGGAGGTAAGGAGACAAACACAGAGTTCGGCACTAGGCGTAGAATCTTCGGAGTCTGGCCGCGTTCCATGGGTTCGGCTTGAGTCGATTATCTGATGCATCACGCAGACGGTACGCACCTCTAGTGAGAACTTTGTCAATGATGAAGGGACCCTCCCACTTGGGCTTGAGCTTGTCCTTTTTCTTCTCTGGTAGGCATAGAACGAGTTCGCCAATGTTATAAGTTTTGGCCCGCACTTCTCTGCTTTGATACCTTCGAGCCTGCTGTTGATAGAATGCGGAACGGACCTTTGCAACGTCACGCTCCTCCTCGTGGGCATCTAAGCTGTCCTGCCGATCCAGCTCGGCTTCTCTCTCTTCGTACATGCGCACTCTAGGTGAATCATGGATGATATCGCAGGGTAGCACTGCCTCTGCACCGTACACCATAAAAAATGGTGTGTATACGGTTGTGCGATTTGGCGTGGTCCGCAGCCCCCATAATACGGAGTCGAGCTCCTCGACCCAATGCGTATCTGATTCCTTCAAGGATCGCACCAGTCTGGGTTTAATGCCTCTCATAATAAGACCATTCGCTCGTTCGACTTGACCATTTGTTTGGGGGTGATAGACGGAGGCATAATCAAGTTTTATGCCCATTTTGCTGCACCAGGTTTTCACCTCATCGGCTGTAAAGTTTGAGCCATTATCGGTGATGATGCTGTGGGGGACATTGTAGCGGTGTACGACCCCGGATATAAAGTCTATCACTGGTCCAGATTCGGCCGTTTTAACTAGTTTGGCTTCTATCCATTTGGTGAATTTATCGACCATGACCAACAAGTATTTCTTCTTATGGCTTCCTCCTTTAAGGGGTCCAACCATATCGAGCCACCAGACCACAAAGGGCCAAGTTATGGGGATTGTTTGGAGGGCGTTGGCAGCATATGGCTTTGATTTGCAAAAAGCTGGCAACCAACGCAGTGTTGGACAAGGTCTTGTGCGTCTGCCCGGGCTGTCGGCCAGTAAAATCATGTACGGAAGGCCTTGCTTATGAGCGCCCGAGATGCGGCATGGTGGCCTCCGAGTCCGGCATGAATTTCAGCCAAGAGTTGTCGCCCTTCCTCTTTCGAGATGCACCTTTGGAGCACTCCGGTCGCGCTTTTCTTATAAAGCTCTCCCTCGTGGACTTTGTAGGATTTAGAGCGCTGCACAATGTAACGTGCCTCATTTTGGTCCTTCGGGAGTTCCTGCCTAATTAAGTAAGCTAGGAGGGGTTCCGTCCATGGGGCGATGACCGCCATAATCACGTGGGCGAAGGTGTGATTTCGGTGGCGGAGCCTCCGATTACGTCAGATTGTTCAGGATCTGGGGTTGTATGCGGATCCGGACTAGTATTGCCGGACTCCCCTTCCGATACCACGGATGGCTTGAACAGCCTTTCCAAAAAAATATTTGGTGGGACGGGGTCACGTTTAGCACCAATGCGGGCAAGGATATCCGCCGCTTGATTGTTCTCTCGAACCACATGGTGGAATTCAAGCCCCTTGAATCGAACTGACATTTTGAGAACGGCATTACGGTAGGCCGCCATTTTCGGGTCCTTGGCGTCAAAGTCTCCATTTATTTAAGATTTGAATCCCTGCGTACTTCTAGACGTTGAATGTCCATGGAGACTGCCATCCGAAGACCGTGCAACAATGCCTCATACTCAGCTGCATTTTTGGAATCTGTGTAAAGTATTTGGAGTACGTATTGGACTATATCTCCGGTGGGGGACGTCAGGACGATGCCAGCCCCTAGACCAGCTAGCATCTTAGAGCCGTCAAAGTGCATGGTCCAATTGGAGTACGCACCATACTCTTTAGGGAGTTTGGCTTCTGTCCATTCGGCGACGAAGTCAGCCAGTACTTGTGACTTAATGGCCCGCCGTGGTTTGTATGTTATGTCGAACGGGAGAAGCTCAATAGCCCATTTTGCAATCCGGACCGTGGCATCGCGGTTATTTATTATGTCATTGAGTGGTACTTTGGAGGCCACCGTGATTGAACACTCTTGAAAGTAGTGTCGTAGTTTTCAGGATGCCATGAAGACCGTGTATGCTATCTTTTGATAATGTGGGTACCATGACTTCCATGGAGTGAGGATAGTGGATACGTAGTATATCGGCTTTTGTAGTGGGAATTTATGTCCATCTGTCTCTCGTTCGACGACGAGCACTGCGCTTACAACCTGGTGTGTTGCAGCTATGTATAGCAGCATGGGTTCGCTGACATTTGGCGCTGCCAGAATTGGATTGGTGGCCAAGAGGGCTTTTATTTCCTCCAGCCCAGCCGTAGCCGCATCCGTCCACTCAAAGTGTTCGGTGCGTCAAAGAAGGCGATAAAGGGGTAGCGCCTTTTCTCCTAATGGGGAGATAAAGCGGCTTAGGGCAGCCACGCATCCAGTTAGTTTCTGGATTTGCTTGAGGTCTGTTGGGCTAGCCAACTGTGACAGAGCTCGGATTTTAGCCGAGTTTGCTTCGATTCCTCTATTGGAAACAATAAAGCCCAAGAGTTTTCTGGCTGGTATGCCAAAAACGCATTTTTCCGGGTTGAGCTTAATGTCATATGTTCGGAGATTGTCGAACGTAAGCCTCAAGTCGTCTATTAATGATTCGACGTGTCTGGTTTTGATTACCACATCGTCTACATAAACCTCCACTGTTTTGCCGATTTGTGTTTCCAGGCATGTCTGAATCATGCGTTGATAGGTTGCACCGGCGTTTTTGAGCCCGAAAGGCATGGTGTTAAAACAGAAGGGACCGTATGGAGTGATAAATGCCATTGCGGCTTGATAGGACTCCGCCATCTTGATTTGATGGTATCCGGAGTATGCGTCGAGGAAACACAATGAGTCGTGTCCTGCGGTAGCGTCGATAATTCGATCGATGCGGGGGAGGGGGAAGGGATCCTTAGGGCAAGCCTTGTTAAGGTCTTTGAAATCGACACATAGGCGCCAGGATTTGTCCTTCTTTGGTACCATCACCAGATTTGCTAGCCAGTCCGGATGTTTTATTTCTCTGATGAATCCGGCTTCGAGTAGCTTGGCTAGCTCTTCTCCCATGGCTTGTCGCTTGGGTTCTGAAAAGCGTCGAAGGGTCTGCTTAACCGGCTTGTATCCCTTTAGTATGCTTAGGCTATGTTCGGCCAGCCTGCATGGGATACTTGGCATGTATGAAGGATGCCAGGCGAAAATGTCTCAATTCTCGCACAAGAACTCTCATAGTGCAGCATCTATTGTGGGGTTCAGCTGTGCCCCAATGGATGCTATTTTTGTAGGGTCCGTTGGGTGGACCTGGAATTTGACTATTTTGCCTGCTAGTTTAAAAGAGGTGGACTTGGGTCATTTGTCGAGTATCACATCGTCCTTGTCTACTGCGGAGCGTAGCGCAGTTAACTCTTCGGCCGCGAGGGCTTCGGGTAGTGCCTCTAGGGCTAGTGCGGCAGTTTTATTTTTGGCGAGGAGTGCTATGTCCGGATCACTGGCTAGAGTGATGATTCCATTGGGCCCGGGCATCTTGAGCTTCATGTACCCGTAGGGGGGTATAGCTTGCAAGCTTGTGAATGTGTCTCGCCCCAAGAGGGCGTGGTATCCACTGCTAAACGGGGCCACTTGGAATGTGATTTCTTCGGACCTATAATTCTCCGGGGTGCCGAATACCACATCCAGTGTGATTTTCCCTATGCATCGTGCCTCCCAACTAGGGATGATTCCTCTGAAGGTCGTGCTGCTTTGCTCAATGCGGCTCTTATCTATTTCTATTTTGTTAAGAGTTTCCTCATAGATGAGGTTTAATCCGCTGCCGCCGTCCATGAGAACTTTAGTAAACCGGAATCCGTCCATGATTGGACTAAGGACCAAAGCGGTTGGTGCTCGGATTGTTCGGAATTGAGGTTCGTCGCTGGCGTTGAAGGTTATGGTCATATCGTTCCACGGGTTTATTGCTGCAACGTAGCAGACTTCGGCGAGGCTGCGGAGTGCTTGCTTGCGCCTATTGTTTGAGGCAAAAGTCTCGAAGATGGTCAGTACGGTATTGTTGTTTTCTGCAGGATGGTGCTCTGCGGTATTATTGATGAGAAGGTCCTCGCCGCTCTTGGCCACCTGCTGGAGTATCCAACATGCTCTAAGGCTGTGTGTTGGTATGGTGTCCGGTGTGCTGTGAATTTTGCATGGCCTATTGAGCCATCCCTCCTGTACGGTTCCACGCCCTGTAGTGGGCTTTGGCTTCTTTGTAAATGGGTTGGGTGACTTGCGAGAGCGCACCCTTTTCGTTCGGACGAGGGGTTTAGTTAGGGCCAGAGGATCCCAGAATTTTGTTTGGGTTTTCCAGGCGCTTTCCATCGCACAGTACTTCTGTACTATGGCCGCCAAGTCGGCAAAGTGTGCTATGTCACGGCGACTTATGGCGTTGAGAATTCCCTTGTCCGTGCATTTTTTGCAAAAGAATGAAATTGCGTCTTCCTCATGACAGTCCTTAACCTTGCTCATTACAAGGAGGAATCTGGCCCAGAAGTGGTGTACTGTCTCTTGGGGCTCTTGTCTGATGTGGGAAAGATCACTTGTGTCTGGGTGGGTGGGTAGACTTAAGTCCACATCTTGACCCAATCTGGGACCCAGGGGCGAAGGAGCTCCCAAGCTTGACAGCTCGGGCTCCTGGATGTTGCCCAATATTTGTGGCCCGTTGCCCGATTCTAAGTTCGGAGGCTGGGTCACAGCCTCCCGTAGATGGGTATCCGGCTCAGAGAGCTTGGGAATCCGGGCATAGTTCATCCTCAAAATAGAGGAAGAATTGTCGTTTTATTCCTCCACCACCGCTATCTGATGTGTGACCGGCGGAGAGTTAATCTCCCTTAGGTCAGGTTTAAGCCCAATCTGATCATAGTCCGTAGTGACTCCCAGGGTGGCAATACAATCCAAGAGCTCGTTTAGGGAGGAGAGCTCCATTGGATCCATCTGCTCGGTGAATTCTGGGCTGACATGGAGGTTGTTCTTGATGACATGAGAAGTCATCGTCGGCACGGCGGCCGAACGGGCGGCCATGACGAAATTGCCCAGCCAGAGAGTTTGGCCTACAGCCAGGGATCCTCCGGAGGTGATGTTGTCCTCGACAACGAGGCGAGCCATCAAGCCTTATCGGGACGGCACAGTGGAACTCTCAATGAAAGCACCAATGTCGGTGTCAAAACCGGCGGATCTCGGGTAGGGGGTCCCGAACTGTGTGTCTAAGGCCAATGGTAACAGGAGGCAGGGGACACGATGTTTTACCCAGGTTCGGGCCCTCTCGATGGAGGTAATACCCTACTTCCTGCTTGATTGATCTTGATGATATGAGTATTACAAGAGTTGATCTACCACGAGATCGTAGAGGCTAAACCCTAGAAGCTAGCCTATGATTATGATTGTTGTTGTCCTACAGACTAAATCCTCCGGTTTATATAGACACTGGAGGGGGCTAGGGTTACACAGAGTCGGTTACAGAGAAGGAAATATACATATCCGAATTGCCAAGCTTGCCTTCCACACAAAGGAGAGTCCCATCCGGACACAGGACGAAGTCTTCAATCTTGTATCTTCATAGTCCAGCAGTCCGGCCAAAGTATATAGTCCGGCTGTCCGAGGACCCCTTAGTCCAGGACTCCCTCACCCCCTGCTCGGTGGAATTCGCCCGAGCAAATAAATGGGAGACGCAAAATTACCGTCCTATGTGGGACGCGCATCCATTGGCCCATTGTACATCTAGGGTAGGTTCGTAACTTCATCCAAGCACGCCTTCTCCTCGGACGAAATGACAGGTGCCGAATAATTCATAAACCATGGGCGGCAAAACACCCTCTCCTCGCTCAAAATTGCTCACGCGGACTATTTCAAAACAAGCCCTCCTCGCTCGAAATCACTTGCGCCCACTATTTCAAAACACGCCCTCCTTTCCCGAAATCGCTCGCGCCCACTATTTGGGAGAAGCAAAGTTACTCTACTATCCCCGACCCTTAGTACACAGACCCAAGCCCAGAAGCGTAAAGGCAGGGGTAGAATTGTAACTCCCCCCCCCCCACACACACACACACATTTCAGACAAATGCGTTTGTAAGACATGGTTCCCCCTCCCAATTCCCCATTCATACATCAAGGACGCCAAATCACCTTCTCATCGGAAGCTCCCTTCTCCCCAGCCGTGAAAACTCAGCCCCTCCTCCATGCCCCCCACCACACCAAATTCACTACCGCCCTCCTCCCCAATGCCGGAGACGTTGTCCGTTTGCCGTCGTGCACTGGGACGTGTGCCTCTTACTCCGTGCTGCTGGAGCTACCTCAACGACGGTCGCGTGAACCATCCCGGAGCCGATTCACCCCCACTGTTGTGCATGGTGTCGGAGTGGCTCCAACTTCGGAAGCATCTAGGGCCCCGACGCTGCTTCCCTGTAGCCATCGACCATCGTGACATCTCTGCTTTCCTGCCACCGGTAGCCAACGCAATCACGTCGGCCTCACCGCCTCGGCAGCTGGAGTTGCCTACTTCACCGGGCCACAAGATAGGTCGTACACTCATCTTAAATCACTTTATTTAGGCGTCAGTTGTCTGAATTTTTATTCTGGGCCAATCAATTCCCAATGGGAAGTAGCACCCCTTGAGGCGGCGGAGCTCCTAGGCTGCCGGTTGGCTGGTGTCTAACATAAGGGTGCAGGGGCGCAAGTTTGCCATGGAAGCAGCGCTTAGGTGGCTATCTTAGAGTTGCGTGGGTTGAAGGTACTGCCGCCGCTGGATCTGGATGATGGCAAGTCTTTGTGGATTAGCTGGGGGCGGCACAACCACGGCAGTGTGGTGGGGCGGCGAGCGGGGTTTTGGTCGAAGCTCTCGCGACCAGGGACGACGGAGGCAGGCTGCTCTGTCGGTGGTCACTGGCTCTTCTGGGAAGATTCTGAATAGTGTCAGCCGGGAGGCAAAAGACGGCCATCAATCCAACCGGTGTAGATCGGATAGTACCATAATAAAATAAAATCGTGTGA
Source organism: Triticum aestivum (assembly GCF_018294505.1). Lineage (NCBI taxonomy): Eukaryota > Viridiplantae > Streptophyta > Magnoliopsida > Poales > Poaceae > Triticum > Triticum aestivum. The sequence goes on along the minus strand of NC_057795.1, from coordinate 263,029,123 downwards.
CCCCAATTTAGTTCTCAGTCAACAGACGTGTGACCACTCTCGTACCTTACTATTGATCTCTTAGGGTATTTCTTCAGATCAGAGATATGTGTCATTCTTAACATATTGTGTTTTCTACATCTTCAGCCACACTGTCTTCCTTCTCACCGCAACTGCTCCAACAAGGGAAGCTTACACCAGAAGGCAGCTATAGTCCCCACTCAACAGTTCCATGCATCGAATGTGAGTGCCCGACATGAACCGCCACAACAACTGCAGGGCCATCGACAAGTCAGCACATGATGCTCACTCCTATGGATGGCGGCCAAATAGGTTGTACCCTCATCTTACTTGTGTGCAACATTTATGGCTTTGTTATTCATCTAAGCATGGAAAATAGATTATCACATTTCACTATATATTCATGTTGATCTCTTAAGAGTCTTGTTCAGGAGTTAACCCTCCATAGTTCAGATAAGAGACTTTTCTTTAGGTAACGATGTTCCATAGTTATCATCCATCAGCCAATGTTATCCCACAGGCTGGTGATTATACCAGTTCTAGTATTACCTATGTTGTTCTTTAATATTTTTGTGTGCCATCTAGTTAATCTTGAGTACAAATGATACATATTATGTAGCTTTCATCTGTGTTCTCCCTTTAGTTTTTGAGACCTATTGCTGCTAGTTAAGCCCAGTCCTACTATTTATGTTGTCTCCTACAGGCACTCATTACATAAATCTAACTACTAGTTGTCTCCACAAGAACCTCACGGAGCAATGCAATGGCCAACAAACTTGACGTCAATGATACCCAATATGATGGAACATGTAAAGGAAGTTCTTCAGAAGACTTGCAGAAAGATGTTGAATCCTATTCACTCCACAAGGTCCTTGCTCTAACTTGGCCTATGATATGGGTACAGCATGCATATAATGTCCTGGAGTGCATCTACTCTGTTGTAATGCCATGTGCTTAGCCTGGTGATCATGCATGTAAATATGTCATGCCTTCCTGTTTTTCAGTACATATTCCATTCATGATAACATGTTTTCAAATTCAAGTACTTTCATTCTACTCTGTCGCAATGCCATCCGCTTAGTTTGGACATCATGCTTCTGAATATCTTATGCATTGTTATTCATCAGTATGTACTTCATCTGTCTACCGTAACATGTTCTTTTTACATTGAAGAGTTGTTCTAGTGGTATGTTGCAATGCCATCTTAGTTTCCCAATCATACACGCATATGTTGCCTTAGTGTTTTTCTGTATGTATTCTGCTATCATACAGTTTTACATTCAACTAGTGTTCTTTTACTCTATTGTCCTGTCGTATTCCTAGCTCTTACATCATACTCCTCCGTCCGGATTACATGTCGCGGAAATGGATAAAAATGGATGTATTTAGAACTGAAATATGCCTAGACACATCCATTTATTTCCGGATGGAGGGAATATATGTCAATATGTCATGCCTTTCTATTCTTCAGTACCTATTCCATCTCTCTGTTGTAGCATGTTTTATAACGGAAGCACCATTCTTCTCTATAAGGCATGCAAGGGGAAGACGGTTATGTTAGAATCTGAAGGGTTACAAACAAGGTCTTTGCAAAAGATCGAAACGTCAGGAGATAGTAAACCAACTCCAGTGTTCATAGATACTTCTCCAGCATAGAGAAACCCAATTCCTATTGATAATAAGCAGATTCAAGTGGCCAAAGAACTAGTCCACACCAGTCTAGCAAAAATATGTCAACTACATTCTAAGAAGTGTGTGCGTATCCTCACATCATGAAATTTTATAGCATTCAGATCATATTTTCTACATGTTTCTTACCCATCTCTCTTTTAGGAAATAAGCTTAAAGGATAGAAGACTTTCTAAACTGGGATCATGTTCCAGGAAAGTATCTTGCGGGAATTCTCTGTGCTCCAATGCTAATGTAAGTACCTGTTGTATATCACTAAATTTTTACATCAGCATGTTTTTTGTTAGTTGGCGTGAATCCAACCTTTATATGATCTAAATTTACTTGTAGCAAAATGTATAATTAAAGGCGACAATGTTCATTTTGTAAGGAAAACTGCCTGGTAGTTTTTCATATTGAGCTGCATGAGTGTACTATCTCATATCATGCCCAATCATTCATTGTGTCAATGTTGCTTTCCTATTACCTTACCTGGCTGATGATAGCTGTGCTATATTGTGTTAATTTGGTGTAGGCTGGTGTGGTCTGGTTGCCCAAACGTTCGTTCTGTCAATGTTGCTTTCCTATTATCTGACCTGGCCAATGATAGCAATGCTAATGTGTTAATTTGGTGCATGTTGTTGAAGATAAGAAGACAAACTCTGAAAATAGCAAAGCAACCCCATTGTTTCTTTCCAATAAATCTAGGCCAGGTAATATGGCAATAACTCTTGATTAATATGTTCGGTTCCCCTCCTAATTTATGTTATGATGCAGTGGTCGAGGCACTCTCCACTATCAATAATACAAACCTGCCAAAATCGCCATCTGAATCTGTTGAGTTTCCTTTGTCTCGAATCCAACAGAAAAAATGTATGTTTGTGAACGAATTACTCGCTGAAGTAATCATGGAAATCGTGGAGGAATCGGAGGTGCACATTCCTGCACAACAACAACTGATCAATGTTTTTAGAGACAATGTAGTAAAGAAGGAAGAACTTGCTCACATGCTTATGGGTGTCATCTTCGCAGAGGTTGCAAATTGTGAGGTTGTAGATTGTTAAGTTTTGCTCATTTATTTGCACTGGCATCAATCTTTGATTGCCCAGTGGATGTAATTTCCTGTAATATATGTTGGATGTGCAACGTTTTTCCTTGTATGTCGTATATTTTCTTAGCGCGCCTCGCATTCCAGCTAACTGGTCGCTAGGAAGGCAAAAAAGTAGTGAAATTATTAGTTAGCATGAACAGTCATGGGCCATATATGAAGGAAGCGGCCCACTGCCCTTAACGGGCTTCCCTAATGGGCTCGCATGGGCCAAAGTTCTCATAGGCCTTTGATTGATCGGTTTTTGTCCTGTCCATAATTGTTCGTCGTAATGGGCTGAAATTATAGCTGGACCAGAATCGACGTTATCTAATTGGGCCAACTGACATGTTCGAACTTTAGCGGGGACATTAAGTTAATGGGCCGTAACCAGGCCGAAAGCACCATTGGGCCGCTATAATTGAAACGAGCCAACAGTTAATGATCGGCCATGTTACCTCCCGGTCGTTAACAGGCCGATATCGAAGCGGGCAATAAGTGGGCCGATTCAACTTCACGGGATGTTAACAGGCTGATACTAAGGTCGGGCTATTTATGGCCTAGTTGTATTTTGGGCCTTTAGTAGGCCGAAAGAGACAGCGGGATCATACTGGACCATGAATAGCATGGGCCGCTAATAGGCCGAAAGTCAGGTCGGACTTTATATGGCCCAACTATGTTGTGGGCCTTTAGCAGGCCGAAAGAGAAACCGGGCTGGTATTGGTCATGAAGAGCATGGGCCATTAAGAGGCAAAAACTCAGGTCCAACTACAAATGGCCCAACTCATTTATGGGCTGTTAATAGGCTGAAAGACAAACCGGGCTGGAAATTGGCCCAACACTTAAATGGGTCGCTAAAAGGCAAATAGACGTACATCTTGAAAATTGGTGCATCCCTTGAATGGGTCGTTAAAAGCCCGAAACCACATGGGGCCGATATTGAACCCAAATATATAGCGGGCTGTTAACGGGCTCGAACTAATGATGGGTTACAATGGTGTCAAATAGTTAATGGGCCATTGACGGGCCGAATTGGCACATCTCGTGTGGGCAGTGGGCTTAAATGGACCAGACACAAGTAGGCCCTATATGGGCCGGACTGCTAATTTTGACTGGGTCGGCCTCTTTCACCTAAATGGCCACTGTTGGGCCTTGCCACGTGCCAACATATGCGCCTCTCGTACAATGAGTGGATGACAACTGTCCCAACGCTGATCCGACATGTGGATCCTCCGACGAATGAGAATTTTACACATGAAAAATCCCCATTGGTTGGGGCTGTTAACGGGTTATCGGATCCAAACTGAAACCCGATAGCTTAACGGTGACCCGTTACGATGGTGCCACGTGTCGGTTACCCTTGATTAAAACACTTCCATGACACACCATTTATCATCATGGAAATGGACACTTCCCTGATGATAATTTTGGTATTGTCATGGAACACTTCTATGACGGCACAGGTATGACTATCTTGATTCTGTCATAAAATCATCATGGATGTACATGCATGACAGAAAACGTGACCTACTGTGGCAAACATGTATCATCATGGAAGTGTATTTTTTTTGTAGTGGTACCTACAAGTGTACCATGATCCTCAATGATGACGACACCTATGACTCCATGAGTGAAGAAGAAATGGAAGCCCTTGAGCACGTGGCCATGCACTGGCGCGTCAACGAAGATGGAGCTGATCAAGTCTTTTGTAAAGAAGATTCGAGCCCCGCTCTCGTTGTCTCCAAGGTCTTGACACTTCAACGCCAACAAGATGAAGACCAAAGATGCCATATCTTCCACACCAAGGCGGGCATCAATGGAAGGTCCGTGAAGGTCATCATAGATGGAGGAAGTTTCCATAACATGGCAAGTGAAGAACTATGCTCCAAGCTCCAATTGGTCAAGATGAAGCACCTGCATCCCTACAAGGTCCAATGGCTTAGCGACTCCGGCACAATTCAAGTGGAACACATGGTACAAGTCTCCTTCAAGATTGGGGCATACGAAGACACATTGGAGTTTGACGTTGTTCCTATGTCCGTTTGCCACCTCCTACATGGACGACCATGGTAGTTTGACCGTGAAGTCATCCACAACGGGCGAACAAACCACTATAGCTTCAAGATGAAGGGAAAGGAGTACGTGCTACGGCCTATGTCACCAAGTCAAGTGATCACCGACAAGCAAGCCACCCATCATGGAGAGAATAGTGAGACAGTGAGCCACCCAAAGGGAAGTGAGAGCCACAATCCCAAAATGAGTGCCTCCACGATGAGCGACAAGAAAACATTGTACTATTTGCCACCAAAAATGAGATGAGATAAGTGTGTGAGAACCCGTCAAGTGTTATGCGATATGTCCTTTTGTGCAAGGACGAGGTAACAAAAACTAACACCTCTCACAATCCAGCTTTAGTGGGATCTTCTCTATTGCAGGAATTCCAAGATGTATTCCTCGACGATCTACCTCCGGGTCTACCTCCTCTCAAGTCATCAAACACCGCATTGACCTCATCCCCGAAGCACCTCTTCCTAACAAGGCACCATACCATTTCAACCCCGAGGAAACCAAGGAGATCCATCGACAAGTTCAACAACTCATCGATAATGGCCATGTACGAGAAAGCTTGAGCCCATGTGTTGTCCCAGTAATCCTTGTTCCCAAGAAAGATAGTACATATCACATGTGTTCTGATTGTCGTCCTATCAATGCTATTACCGTTCGCTATAGATATCCTATTCCACGCCTTGATGATAAGTTAGATGAGCTTGGCGGAGCCACTATTTTCTCTAAAATTGATCTTAAAAGTGGCTACTATCAAGTACGCATCCAAGAAGGTGACGAATGGAAAACCGCTTTCAAAACCAAGTTTGGCTTGTATGAATGGTTAGTCATGCCCATGGGCTTATCCGAAGCACCTGGCACCATTATGTGTGTGATGCATTTTGTTCTCCGCCCATACATTGGCGTATTTGTTGTGATCTATTTTGACGATATTCTTGTGTTTAGCAAATATCTCAAAGGTCATGTCACCCATCTTAGAACCGTGTTGCAAACCATTAGGAAAGAGCGCCTTTATGCTAATATGACAAATGCCTTTTTGGTGTTTCTAAGCTTGTTTTCTTGGATTTCGTTGTGTCCTCTAAGGGTGTTCATGTAGATGAATCTAAGATCAATGTTATTAAAACTTGGCCCCCAACCAACAAACTTGTGACAAGTGTGTAGTTTTCTTGGCTTAGCTGGATTTTATCATCGATTTGTGAAGGATTTTAGCACCATCGCTTTACCTTTGCATGCCTTGAGTAAGAAAAATGCACCCTTTGTTTGGGGACCATCTCAAGATACCACATTCAACGAGCTTAAGAATTTGCTTACGCATGCCCCTTTGCTTGCATTACCCGACTTTGACAAACCATTTGAGATCTATTGCGACACTAGTGGGTACGGCATAGGAGGTGTCTAATGCAAGAGAAGCGCCCCATAGCTTACTTTAGTGAGAAACTTTCAGGGGCGCAACTTAACTACCCCATATATGACAAAGAGTTATATGCTTTAGTGAGAGTCTTGCATGTTTGGGAGCATTATCTCCGCCCTCATGAGTTCATTCTTCACATGGATCATGAAACACTTAAGTACCTTAAGGGTCAAACTAAGTTGAACAAGTGTCATGCTAAGTGGAGTGAATTCATTGAGTCATTTCCTTATGTCATCAAGTATATTAAAGGTAAGGAAAATGTTGTGGCTGATGCTCTTTCCCGTAGATGCATGCTTATTACCCAACTTGAATTGAATGTCATTGGTTTTGAGCACATAAAAGACTTGTATGCGCATGATCCTACTTTTGCTATTCCTTATGCCAAATGTTTGACGCATACGTCTTGGGAACGCTATTACATCAACGATGATTATCTTATGAGAGCCAACAAACTATGTATCCCCGAGTCTTCTCTTCGTTTGTTAGTTTTGCAAGAATATCATGGAGGAGGCCTTCTGGGACACTTTGGACGCGACCAGACATTCGCCACGCTCTCCAAGAACTAATTTTGGCCCAAGATGTTTGCAACATCTCACGCTTCACCCACCGGTGCTCTACATGTCGCAAAGCTATGTCTAAAGCTCAATCCCATGGTATCTATATGCACTTCCTATTTCGTATCACCTATGGGAAGATATTAGTATGGACTTTGTGCTTGGTTTGCCTAGAACTCGAAATGGCAAAGATTTCGTGTTTGTTGTTGTGGACCGGTTCTCTAACATGGCTCATTTAATCCCATGCAACAAGATAGATGATGCTTCACATGTTGCAAATATCTTTTGTAGGGAAATCTTGCGTCTACATGGAGTGCCAAAGACGATTGTCTCGGACCGCGGCATAAGTTCCTAAGCTATTTTTGGAAGACCTTATGCGCCAAGCTCGGAATCAAGGAGTGGGAGGAGTGTCTACCCATCGCCGAGTACGCCTACAACCGTGCAAGACATTCGACTACCGACAAGTCTCCCTTCTAGGTCGTCTATGGTTTCAACCCGTTGTCCCCATTGGACATTCTTCCTCTACCACTACAAGAGCGCATCAACATGGACGCGGGTGCATGAGTGAACTACCTCAAGAAGATACATGAAGATCCAAGGCACACCATCGAGCGCCAAGTACAACGACTCGCGACCAAGCTCAACATCAACTAGCAACCCATGGTATTCAACATTGCAGATCCTATATGGATACACCTTCGCAAGGAACGCTTCCCCAGCGAACGCAAGTCCAAGCTACAACCACGAGCCGACGGACCCTTCAAGGTGCTCAAGCGCTACAACAACAATGCATACAAGATCGACTTACCACGCGACAAGTACACCGTGAGTGACATATTCAATGTCAAAGATCTCTCTCCCTACCATGGTGATGAGGATTTCGATCCGAGGTTGGATCTTTCCCAAGGAGGGGAGATGATGAGGAGCATCCTATGTCCCCATGGACCTACCATCGTCTCACAAGTTCCAAGAGGACCAATGACATGAGCACGAGCTAGAGCCCTCGAGACCAAGGTGACTTCCTTCATTAGTGATATTCCATATGATCCACTCGAGATATGGTTACTACCTAAGTCGGGAATGTTGTGCATGATCAGGTACTAAGAAGGCCCTCTCGAAGATGCACGTGGAGATGGACAAGTCCCCAAGTCACGGATGAAGAGGAACGACGGAAGGAACCGGAGAAGTCTCCAGGGCCCAGACATCCTGCGCTAAGCCCCGGACATCCGGCCCTAAGCCCTGGACATCCGGCCCCTTGGAGTGCCACCAGCAGCCGCCCAGCCATCGAGTTACAAGGCTCAGACGTCCAGCCCAGGCCCCGGACATCCGGCCCCCGCCTGGAAATCCGGCGCCCATCACAGAACACCACCAAAGCTGGACTCCACCATCCCAGACAACTAGCGAAAGGCCCGGACATCCGGCTCTTCGTGAGCCACCGGACATCTGGCCTCCAACCCGGAAATCTGGACCCCGCCTATCCAGAGAGCACCGATACCGGCCCCGACCGCCTGGACATCCGGCGCCAGTCCGGACATCCGGCACTTCATGAAGGCCCGGACGTCCGACTCCCCTGTCTGTGCGCAGTAAAGGGCTGAGGCCCATGTACCCATTCACCCACTTAGACTATATATACTCCTCCTGTTCCCTCTTCCTAGGGTTAGAAAAGGATTAGCTCATTTGAGAGATAGAGCTTTGCTCATCCACTTGATTACTTCTTCATCGGAGTTCACGACCTCTACGGAGAAGATCCCCCAAGTGGATTCAAGACCCCTCACGGGAAGACCCCTCACGGGAAGACCCCTCAAGACCTCCTCACAAAGAAGAACTACCGCCTCTTGTATCGTCCTTTGTTGCGTTTGGATCTTGTATCACTCTTTATGTTCATGGATCTAGCATATGTGTGATTGGATCTCATCAATTCGAGTGTTTTCCCCTCGTGTTTCCCCTCATGTTCTTCGTTTTCGTCGTAGGATCACCTCCAAATCGTGAAAGATTGGCCCTAGGTTTCCACCCTACATCAGTTCTTCTTTCTTGTTGACATGTTTCGGCATCCCCGTGACATAGTCACATATGTCTGGCTAGACGGTGATGTATGCCATCACACCGAGAGGGCCCTAAGAATATCTCTCCATCGTCGGAGGAGCAAATTCCACTCTCGAGCTATCTAGTCCCTTGTCAAACTTTCTGATGAACCTGTAAGTTGTCGTCATGATCACCGTGTTACAAATGGCGTTTAAGGAACCCCGAAGTCCATCATACAGTAAGAAATGACTACGATACTCTGATGGTACAAGGAACTAAACCACACATTAACACCCATGTTATAACAAATGACTTCTGATGATATTATCTCAAAGTATAACAAACAAGTTTGGGTTGATTCAATATGATTGTTCTTCCAACGTCATACTCTCAATGTTGTTTTAGGACTATCGTTACAATTAAGCTAGTCTTAGAGGTGAGACTAGGAACCTTATTTTACCGTTTATCGTTCCACATGTGCATATGAGTTTTCCATGTGTGCATATTCTGGGATCATAGCAGTTATAGTATAGAATATAAACTCTCGATTATGAACATGGAAATATAATAACACAATATTATTGCCTCTAGGGCATATTTCCAACAATCACCTATAATTTTCTTGCATGTAGAACTTCCCAAATAGGAATGCATGATTAGGGAAATATTTGTTGTATGTTGTAGACATGATACCTAGTAGCAAAGCTATAGGTTCTTTACCTTGTTCTTGTAACCTTAGGAAATGCTTAGCATGCTACAATGTAACGGGGTGGGAACTACACTAGTTTACATGTTACTATATTTGGATGGATACTTACTAGGAACTTAATTAATGAACCATCTTGGGGGATTGGCATTGATTGGGTCATCGAGTGTGAAATTGGTGGGGGCTGTCGCCCAGGTATCAAAGGGATTGTACGAGTTCCAAATTGAGTAGCATCCCTTTGTAATCGTAAGTGAATATGGGATATGTCTTGACCAACTAATTTGTGGGAACCTGGACCAATGGACCATCAGATGTAGTTAAATGGTTGGTTGGACTGGGTTCACCTGGTGGCATGGGCTACTGCTTCCCAAAAGTCTCATCCTGGTATACCTGGCTACTCTACAGATGAGCTTAGTAGCAGAAGCATGTGACTAGATCTCACGAGTAAAGTACACAAACCTCTGCGAAGTGTATAAAATTGATCATGATTAGTTGTGTCCTTGGTTATGGACAACTTTGAGCAACTTAGTCGAGAACTATCACCTTGATCTCATCACCTATTCTTAAATTTAAAACTTGATGGGTTGAACACGTGATAGGACTACCAGAGAGTGTACCTCTGTGTCCAAGACTATGACGCAGGTGTACCAGAAGTGTCTCGGTATGCTACGAATAGCTGGGGTTTACTAGTGTGTCATATGCATATAGTAGATCCCCCTGTATACAAAGATAGGACAAAACTACTATTGCTTTCTATAAAAAATCCTTAATCTCCACTTACCAAAACTACTAGGGCCTGAGTGCCATGATTTTAGATATGAACACTTTATGTTTTCATAAATGCGTGTGTGTGTGTGTGTGATTTGGATCTTTATCTACAGGTTATATACACCTGCTATAGTTCTGAACCCTAGACGTTGAAGTGACAATTATCATGGCATCGACGGGGATGACTATGATTTGAGGATTACATGTACTCATTGATTGTTAATGATTTGCTCCAGTACTTTGTAGAAGGAGTACCTTAATTACCCATAATTTACATTGGGATCTCATTGAAACGACTGGTAGGACAAAAGATGTTATGCAAAATCTTACTACAAGCACGTACAAGTACATACTAAATACATGCCAACACATGATTGATGAATTGGGACTAGTTTGTTATCACGTTGAGTTACAGATATTACAACATGATTTCACCCATGCCTACGCTTCCCGTACTTGTTGCTTTCTTTAAGTCACTTTTGTTCTTGGCAACTGCTGAGAATTGTTTCTTACGTTGGTACTTTACAATCACCGCTCCGTTCACTTCATTGCTTTTGCTACTAATAAATGTTGCCAAGGAAGTATTTATTTTCAGGTGTGATCAAATTGACAACTCAAATGCTAAGGCTTATAAGTGTTCTTTGGCTCCCCATTTGTCGAATCAATAAATTTTGGGTTGTAATATTTCCCTTGAAGACTGTTGATCCCCTACACTTGTGAGATATCAAGACTATTTTTCAGCGCCCTTGTCGAGGAGCATAGCTCTATTCGTATAAGTTCACTTGGAGAGTTATTTGTCGTTGAATTTGTTATCCATCACCAGGGGGGAACAACCGGATCTCAAACCAGTGATCCTCCCATCTACTACAAGAAAATGTACTGCTCTATGTACTCAAGCTGCTTATGATTCACATGTTATTACCACATCTCCACCACCACATCCATGTACTTCACACTACTATGTCACATATAATTGATACTGCTTGTGCTTCTGATGAAAACTATGATGATACACTTGATGCTTCTAGTTTGTTTGATACTTTTGTTCCAGTTGGAGATCTTAGATGTTCATGTTGCTAAAGCTAAAGAGAGGGAAATGCTAAAAATCTTGAAACACCATCTGTTAGACCTACTAAAAGATACCTTCCCAATTTACCTACTACACTTGTATAACTTAATGAAGAATTCACTGGGGAATTCTTAGCTTATAATGATGCAGGTGGAATCGAACATCTTATTGAAATATTTAAGAACAATCAACTAAAAGATAACTTTTGTCTCGTTCCTAAGTTTGGTATTCTCCTATATACATACAGGATGATGCTTATGAATTCTTTGTTAATCCTACAATAATTACTTTGGTTGAATTTGATTCTTTCCATGGCTATGAAAATGAAAAAGCACTTGATGATACTATTACTGTTTTTTTTTAAGAAAAGTATGAACAAGAAATATTTAATGACTAAGTTTTTCCCTTTTTGATTGAAATATAATGGTAAGGAGTGGTATGATAGTTTAAAATCTGAGAGTTTCACTACTTCGTGGGATTTATTTACTACTTTCATAGATAAATAGTATCCTTTGCATATGAAGATTGGCAGCTTTTCATGCTATTCAAAATTTCACTCAACTTGAGGAAGAGACCCTCAAGCTTGGGGGAGCTTTCTGTATACTTGTAAGCAATGTTCCTAGCCATCCTCTTAAGGAAAATGAATTACTTGATATATTTTCTGTTGGACTAACCTCTGAGTCCAAGACATACCTAGATAGTTGTGCAGGGAGTGTTTTCAGGGGAAAGTCATTAAAAGAAGCCATGGAATTATTGAAAATATAACAAAGAATAATGATGATTGGATTATCTCGAAACCTGAACCTAAACATTCACCTCTTTAAAAGAAGAGAGGTGTGCTTTTCTTATGTCGAGAAGATATGAAAGAAGCAAAGAAGTGCGCTAGGGAGAAAAGTATCAAGGCTGAAGAAGTTAAAATTTTACCTCCTATTGAAAAATTATGTGAGCCTATTACTCATAGTCCTATGGTTGAGGTACATTTTCTATATAAATTTGATGAAGGTGGTATTATTTATCCTAAACCTCCTGATTTATGCTTGATGAAATTGATAACATTGTGATTAAACAACATCAATCTAATATGGACATGCAAATGCAATTGAATATGGCTATTAAATATTTACAAGATCTTGAGAGAACCTCTCATGATGTTAAAGGTATTATTAAACATTGTGATATGATACAAGTTCAACTTAAACAAGTGATGAGTGCTCAACAAGATTTATTGCCTGATATGGCAAGATATGTTAGAAAGTCTGATGCTTATGTTTGTACTAGAGGAGGTTCTTTTACTCAAGAACCCTTGTATCCTAAAAGACATCCTAAGAGAGTAGAATTTTTGTTCTCAAAATACCGATAACAATGTTCCTCGCATGCGCTTAGATGCAGTGGCACTGCCTACTCTCCTTCCAACCATCTCGGGTGCTACTACCTTCGTTGATGATGAACCACAACAGTTGCGTGTTGCTACGAGTATTGCATGGGTGCTCACCAGTGCAACACTTACCAACACCAATGCCGAACATGCATTTGGGGATCTGTGCAGTAGTGTGTGTTTGTGGGCCCAAATGGAGACCGAGCTCCATGGAGGGCTTAATTTGAAAAGTTTAAAATTGAAAATTTTCAGTTTCAAAAAATTCTGAAAATAAATACGTACCTAGATGCATAATGTACATGTGTACAAATTTTCATCCTCAATGAGATACGCTAAAATGAGAGCAAAAGAAAAACATCTCAAGCTTTTCAGCATATGTACAGTTGATCCTCAAAGTCCGTGACTCTTTTTTTGCAGCTCGCAATTTAAGGTGTTTCATCCTGAATTTTTTCACACACATTACATCCTTGAATACATGTGTACTTCTTTTCAGCATTTTCTAAAAATAAACTCTTTGAATTTTGAATCTTTCAAAATAAAGGCCTTCATGGTGCTTGGCTTTCTTAATGTCCTTGCTCGTATTTGTGTGTACTTTCTGTTCACAATACTATAGTGCGGACCCGCAACAACTACATTGTCTCACATTTACTCTATTCATTCATTTGCTCATTTGCAACAGTTACCCATCCTACGGTTAGGGTTTAGGGTTCCTAAACCTAATCACATTTACTGAACTTATTGCAGGTACGTTTGAATCATACAGTTTGATATCCCTTGGAAGACAGACACAGGCAGTTAATACTCTTGGCAATTTATTCTCTTCATGAGTGAGAGGATTCCTAACTCTAGTAATAGGTACTGTTACGCAATACCTTAAAATATTACTGTCCAGAACTGTGGGAAAATGTTGTACACTAAACTATCTGAATTCTTGCGGTGCAATTACCCTCGAATGGCATTGAAAAATATGCAAAACATGTGAATTTCAGGAATTATCAAACATAAACAGCTGCTTGAAACAAATTTTAACTAAATGCACAGCCTCGACGTATAAAATTGAGTATTTTTATTTTCAACTACTACTACTTGGTATCTTTCCAACCAAAACACAAACTGAAGTGACCTTTATTTCAGTATGGCAGAAAGGAATGCAATGCACACTTCTCCAGATTGCCAGCTTATTTGTGATGCAACTAACTCGTCCCACAGTTACAAATTTCCCTCTCCCTGTCACTCCACAATCCACAGTTCCACTTAAATGTAGAACGGTATAGTTTTCTCCTCTTGCTGTTTCATCTTATCCACCTATATGTACTGTACATACCCCGCAGCAGAGCTTTTGCTTGCAACAGCGGGGTGAATGCTATCTAGACTGGGACTGGGGCTCTCAATCAAGCCATGCATTTGCAGCCTACTGGACCCGAATATGGTGACAAAATCATAATTACTGCTTATTCACACTTGATGGATGACAACCCCGGGGTAGATGTGCGGTTCACCGATATAAAGATATTTCATAGGGTACATGGTTGCTCGCTGTCTCCTGATGTGAAGGGATTACAAGCCTTTGCAATGTCTTCAGGTAGCTAGTTAATTGGATGAAAGAAGGACGCAAGTTTGGATCCCTGGCAAATGAAAATGATGGTAGAGAAACACATGTAAGTTTGCATGTAAAGATTTTTCTTTAAAGAGAAGAACTTAGCTTATACTGAGAAAACTTACTTCTGCCAGCAATCACGTATAATTGATGCAACTATAGGATCAACTTCTTTTGGAATGTCAAGCCGTCGGTCCTGGAAGCCAACTGCGCCCACAACTTGCATTTGGTTCATCCCATGCCATGGCTTTCTTAGTGTTGCTAGCTCCCACAGGATAACACCAAAGCTGTAAATATCACACCTGGAAAACTTTGAAGAATGAGTGTAGTTATAAATGTGATGTTTGCAGTGTGCAAAGAGAAATAATGGCCAGTGTAGATATTAAGCTGAACTTCACACATATCCGAGTTCTAACACATATAATAGCAGTTCTTATTCATACAGTTACTTCATAATTCTGTGCTCTTGGCGGGGGGGGGGGGGGGGGGGGGGGGGGCATGCCTCACATGACAAGTTATCAGCTTCTAGACAACAGCCTGACGCCATGACAGGATACAAGTGATGTAACAGTGGAACAATAAATCTAAAAATGCTACATGGTACATGCAACTAAGCTTAGATCACAAAATACCTCACCCAACTTAGCAATACACCTCATAATCCACAGTACCTGGTTACCTACTCCCTCCGTTCCTAAATATACACTCATTTTGCTCCGTATGTAGTCTGTATTGGAATCTCCAAAAAGACTTATATTTAGGAACGGAGGGAGTACATAATAACCATCCATCTCTCTATCACAACTTGTACTATAATGAATGGAGAAGAGAGACTTAGACATGCGGAGTTGTGGAATTTGGAATATCTTGAGGAGCTACAAATAGCATGTTTCAGAAAGATAGCAATGTACTTGCATGACAAATCACAGGTATGAACATGACCAGCAGTTGACCAACAAATGCCTCACATGACAAGTTATCAGCTTCTAGACAACAGCCTGACGCCATGACAGGATACAAGTGATGTAACAGTGGAACAATAAATCTAAAAATGCTACATGGTACATGCAACTAAGCTTAGATCACAAAATACCTCACCCAACTTAGCAATACACCTCATAATCCACAGTACCTGGTTACCTACTCCCTCCGTTCCTAAATATACACTCATTTTGCTCCGTATGTAGTCTGTATTGGAATCTCCAAAAAGATTTATATTTAGGAACGGAGGGAGTACATAATAACCATCCATCTCTCTATCACAACTTGTACTATAATGAATGGAGAAGAGAGACTTAGACATGCGGAGTTGTGGAATTTGGAATATCTTGAGGAGCTACAAATAGCATGTTTCAGAAAGATAGCAATGTACTTGCATGACAAATCACAGGTATGAACATGACCAGCAGTTGACCAACAAAGGCTATACATAGCACATACAGAATTTAGCATTAAGCTTATTTAGGTCGAACTGAGATTTTATCTAGGCTAAACTCAAGCAATGAATACGGAATTTGTGAAAATATTAAAAGCTCGCAAATGTAAGTATTTGAGAAAGACCTCAAAGATCACTTACTTCTCATTGGATTGCTCATTCCGCAAAACCTCTGGTGCCATCCACTCAGGCTGGTATAAGGGGAAACCACAAATTTTAACAGAGGATCAATTTAAGTTTCTGTAAGAACTCATTCCACAATGACTATCAATTACTTACAGTCCCGGCAGTGGATTTTGATGACAAAAATGTACTGTGCTTCAGACGTGAAAGTCCGAAATCACAGACCTGTGTGCATGTACTTTGTTAGCTAACAGTAACAACTATCTAGAAACTAAAGGAATAAGAGTTCATGCTTTCGTCCTGAAGCAGGTAGATACCTTCACAGTCCAATTATCGTCAACCAGCAAGTTTGGTGATTTTAGATCCCGGTGAACAATTGTTGGCACACTGGTATGAAGACAATTCATGCCTCTGGCCTACAGAGAGAGCATAATCATAATATGGCCATACACATGGAAATAAGCATGAAACTATAACATCCAAATTTCACCATTACCACATCAAGGGCCATTTTAATCCTACGCTTCTCGTCGATTTGGCAATTAGGGCGATGAATAATCTTATATAAGCTTCCCCTGAAAGAAAATAACAGTTAGATGAATGTCAATGTTGAAATGGGAACTGTTTGATTCATCACCGGCCAAAACATAAGTGTTGAATGGAACGGTAATAATAGGTTCGACTTATAAACTGTCTGTTTCACAATACTTGGTACTTCTAAAGTCTTATTCACAAGATCTCTCCCAAAATACCCAAAAAAAAATCAAAATGCCCCTATCAAACCTACAGTGCCCCCTACTTTATTACACATTTTTACGTGCTTGAAATACTACTTAAGGGTCCTTCCGTGTACTTCGACATGAAAAATATTGCTTAAATATGCACATTAATCAAAAGCTTCACATATTATGAAAGTGACATAGTGCATAACTGAACATTGTTTTGTGGAAATTTTCAGTACATTTACATAGCCCATGGAATGATGTAAAGTAATTACACCATTTCGGGTGTGCAACTATGCATGTACAGTGATATTTTTCACACCATGCAACTATTTATCTTCTCTCCCTCTATTTATTCATCACCACACAGGCACACACTAACACACAATGTATTCCCTCTCTGTCTCTGTTCCAAAGAAATTATGGGAGGGTACTCTTCTCACATAACATTCTCAATCTATCAGCTGTGCATTAAACATCTCCTACCTTAGTCAATGGCCACAGAGTACATACATACATTAATGTAAAGCTGGCTGCCCATGATGTTATCTCATTCATTACGTGCATCACATTCAGCATTCTCTCATACAAAATTTTAAACATGCATGCAATATTCTTGGGGAGAGCTGCTGGATTGAGAGACTCCACCCCGGCACGCGTTCTAGGGCTGATTTGGCCATCTTCCGGCTGGCGGGGCGCACGCATGATCCTGCCAACATCCGCCGCGCCGCCATCCTGGAAATCGTGGAACAGATCCCCGCGCGCGTGGGCTCGGAGGCGCCTGCCATCCGGACCCTCACCTACCCGATTTCCATCGCGCTGGCCCGTGCGGAGAGGATCGGCGCCCCAGCTCCCCGTGCTGGCGCTGGCGACGGACCGGCCGGCGGTGGCGCCGGTGATGGCGATGGCCCTGCTCGTGGTAGGGGCCCTGGCCGTGCGCGTCGCCGCGGCCGCAAGCGTCGACGCTCGGAGGCGCCGCCGGCCGGCCGGGCTGATGGCATGGCCGACTCCCTGGGGTGGCGGGTTGGGAACCGCGCTGCGCGCACCGACGGTCTGTCCGTCGCGTCTGCATGGCCCGCGCCGCCCTCCGCGGTTGCGCCGCCGTCCGTACACCGTCGCGGCTGCGCCATAGAGTCCTGGCCTGGGCAGCGTGGTCAGCTGGAGCAGCAGCGCGATCAGCATGGCCCCACCAACATGCGTGGCCGCGCCAGAAAAGGGAGGCGCAAAAGAAAGCCAAAGCAAGCTTTGGCGGTGGCCCAGGCGGGCAGGGCCTCTGTTGCTGCAGGAGATGACGGAGATGCGCGAAGGACGCCTGTCGGTGGCCCCCCGCCTGGCCCCTCGGCTGCTCCAATCCCCAGCGTGGAGCCAGGCCACGGACCAAGTGGCACGCCCCCATTCGCGGAGAACACTCCGGAAGGATCCCGAGATTTGAATCTCACACCATCGGATGCCCCCGAGGAGGATTGTATGGGCCCTGGTTCTGATGCTCCTGATCCGAGGAATTGTCGGGATCTGCCCGATATGCGCGTGGGACCAGCCTCACAGCCTGTGCCGGCCTGCTTGTCGGGGCAAAGCGGCGTCTCGCCTGCACCCCCACCTGACGACGGCCCTGTCCCCGCTGACCGGTCCTCCGGGCCCCATGCGCGCGTCGTGGGTGGAGGAGAGGAGCGCCCCACCTCGTCCCCCCAGGCCAAGGCCTCTCTACCGCCCCAGGCCCAGCCCATTGAGGACACTGGGCTCTCGCCCCAGGTGACTATTCTGCAGAGGCCACAAAGCCCGATCACCGCAACGGGACTCAACTTGGAGGCCCGCACGCCTGCGAGGGCCCAACTGGGGACGAATCTGCCTGCTGCCGAGCGCTTCGCATCCCCGCCGATCACCATGCGCCGTTCCCGCGCCCGTCCCGCTGCGCCAAGCTCCCTAACGTTGGGGGAATTTCTGGCCGCCGCCACCAAGCACATCGATGCGGCCCTGCCGACGCCTGGGAGGAGGCCGCGCAGGCCCCTGAACTTCTCCCCCCGTCGCGGCCGCTCGGCTGCCACTGCCCGCCCGGCGGCGGCGCCACCCACTGCCGAGAGACGTGCGCAGGTCCAAATCCTGCGCACCCTGGGGATCATTGGGACGAATCAGAAGATAACCCCCGCCGAGATGAAGGCCTACGATGGCATGTTTGCGATGCCCATCCCGCTCCAGGTGCTCAAGGCCATGGCCGCGTTGGTCGACCGCGAGATCCCAGCATGCCTATCCTGCCCGCCGATCGCGCCAGCACATGTCGAGGTCGCCTGCACATCCTAGGCGGCTCCTGCCCGCTCCCCGTCGATCCACTTTCCATGGATCACGGCCTTAAGATTGCTGTATGGAATGTGCGCGGCCTGAATTCGCGGAGCCGGCGCACCGCCATTCGCTCGCTGTTGGATACCACCGCTGCCTCCATTGTGTGCTTGCAGGAAACTAAGATGGAGTTGCTTTGTTCGTCTGTTGTTCTTGACACCCTTGGTTCAGAGTTTGATGACTACACATACCTCCCGGCTCTTGGCACGCGGGGCGGCATCTTACTGGCTTGGAAGAGCAGGGTCGTGACTATCACGGACCCGTTGTTCACCACGAATGCCCTCTCGGCCAAAGTGGCCACGGCCTCGGGCATCCCTTGGTGGCTCTCTGTAGTGTATGGACCCCAGGACGACGCGGACAAAATTGCGTTCATGCTTGAGCTGCGGGAGATTCGTGCGGCCTGTCCCGGGCCTTGGATGCTTTGCGGAGACTTCAACCTCATCCTGCGCGACGTGGACAAGAACAACGGTAACTTAAATCGTCGTATGATGGGCAGATTCCGTCGCCTCGTCAATGACCTTGCGCTTAAGGAGGTCTACCTCAACGGGCGTCGCTTCACGTGGTCGAACGAGCAGTCCCCTCCCACTCTTGTGCACCTGGATCGTGTGCTCTGCACCTCGGACTGGGAGGATGCTCACGGCGAATGTCACCTTCGCTGCCTTGCGTCGGTCATCTCGGACCACTCCCCCCTGCTGCTGGACTGCTCCCCCATGCTCACGGCGCATAGACGTTTTCATTTTGAGGACTTCTGGTTGAGGCTTGATGGGTTCCACGACACGGTGGCTGCAGCTTGGGGCTCGGTCCATGACCCTGACCCCTTCCATCGATTGATGTTGCGCTTCCAGGCCACGGCGCGCAGGCTCACAAGCTGGAGTGCCAAGAAGACAGGCAGTATTCGCGACAAGTTGGCCATTTCTCGTGAGCTCATATCGCGCTTTGACAAGGCCCAGGAGGATCGAGCTCTCACTCCGGAGGAGGATTGGCTGCGAAAGCGCCTCAAGGTCTCGTACCTTGGCCTCGCTTCGTTGGAGCGCACCATCGCCAGGCAGCGCGCCCGCATCGCCACGCTCAAGGACGGCGACGCTAGCACGGGATTCTTCCACCGGCAATGCTCCTTTCGCCGTCAGAAGAATCGAATCTTCAGCCTGGCCGTGGATGGGCACACGCTCACCGACCAGGACGCGATGGCGCAGGCTGCTTTCGAGCACTTTGGCGAGATCCTGGGCACGGCCGCCGACCGCGACCTTACGCTCAACCTGGAGGGGCTCATTGAGCCTTGTGATCTGGCGAGCCTGGACGCTCCCTTCAGCGTGGAGGAGGTTTGGGACGCGATCAAGCGCCTCCCCGCTCGCAAGGCACCTGGGCCTGACGGCTTCACTGCGGAGTTCCTGCGAGCTTGCTGGACCATCGTTCGACAGGACCTTATGGATGTCTTCCAGCAACTGTTCGAGATGCGGGGCCGTGGCTTTGGCAAGCTCAACCAAGCCCTCATGACCCTTCTGCCCAAGCGCGCCGACGCCCAGCAGCTCCGCGACTACCGCCCGATCTGCTTGATCCATATCGTGGCCAAGATATTCACCAAGGTCCTGTCTCTGCGGCTTGCCCCCAGATTGGATAGCCTGGTCAGTCGCAACCAGAACGCGTTCATCACCGGCCGGAGCCTCCATGATAACTTCATCCTCGTGAGGCAATCTCTCAAATTGCTGCACCAACTCGGAGCTCCGCGGATCATGCTCAAGCTCGACCTCACGCGCGCCTTTGACTCCATATCTTGGCCATTCCTCTTTGAGGTTTTGCGCCAATATGGGTTCGGGGACAGATTTCGGGAATGGCTTGCGATCCTGCTTTCGACGTCCAGCACCCGTGTCATGATGAACGGCGGGCCAGGCCCCCCGATCTGGCACCGTTGTGGCCTGCGCCAAGGCGACTCCATGTCCCCCCAGCTGTTCGTTCTCGCTGTGGACACGCTTGGGCGGTTGATGCGCCGAGCGCTCGATGCCGGCATTCTGCAGCAGTTGCACCCCCGACGCCCAATCCCGGCGATCTCCCTCTATGCTGACGATGTGATGCTATTCTGTCATGCCACGCCGGAGGACACTGCTGCCATCAAGGGTATCTTGACCCTGTTCGGCAAAGCGAGCGGGCTGCTGGTTAACTATGCGAAGAGCTCTGCCACCGTCCTGCACGGTGACATGCAGGGACAAGAGGTGATCGCCCAATTGGGTTGCCCGGTGG
The DNA here is from genome assembly GCF_018294505.1 of Triticum aestivum. Classification (NCBI taxonomy): domain Eukaryota; kingdom Viridiplantae; phylum Streptophyta; class Magnoliopsida; order Poales; family Poaceae; genus Triticum; species Triticum aestivum. The sequence continues at coordinate 263,007,956 of NC_057795.1, read as the reverse complement.
TGCAGCTCCCCATCACTTATCTGGGCATCCCGTTGTCGACGCGACGGCCTTCCGCCGCCCAGTTGCAGCCCCTCGTTGATACGGTGGCTGCCCGGCTTCCTACCTGGAAGGCGTGGCTCATGAACAAAGCCGGGCGTCTTGCCCTTGTCAAATCGGTCCTCAACGCAATACCAGTGCACCAGCTGCTCGCGTTCGCTCCCCCGAAGAAGACGCTCAAACAATTGGCGAAGATCCAGCGAGGCTTCTTGTGGGCTGGGCGGGCCGTGGCCAACGGTGGCCATTGCCATGTCAACTGGAGCCGTGTGTGCCGTCCTATCGCGTATGGTGGGCTGGGAGTCCGAGACCTGGAGCGCGCTGGCCTCGCGCTACGATTGCGATGGCTCTGGTTCGCCCGCGTCGATCCAGACCGTGCCTGGCAAGGTCTCGATCTGCAGTTCTCTCACGAGGAGCGCGCGCTCTTCTTTGCCTCCACTACCATGATCATTGGAAGTGGCTCGACGGCGCTTTTTTGGGAAGATCGCTGGATTGGCGGGCAGTCTGTAGGTGAGATAGCTCCCCTACTCCACCAATGCATTCCCAAACATCGACGCAAGGCCAGGACGGTGGCTGAAGGGCTGGCGGGTAACTCTTGGGCACATGATATTCAAGGGGTCTTGGGTCTGCACGAGATCGGACAATACTTACTGCTATGGCAGGCTGTGTGCCACACCATCCTGACGAACGAGCCGGATCGCCTGCTCTGGAGGTGGACCACCAATGGCACCTACTCGGCGCGCTCATGTTATGCGGCCAGTTTCCAGGGATCCACGCGGTGCCATTCTTGGAAGTTGGTATGGAAGAGTTGGGCGCCTCCACGGGTAAAAATTTTCCATTGGCTCGCCGACCAGGATCGCTGCTGGACTGCTGAGAGGCTCGCGCGACGTGGCTTGCAGCATCACCCTCGATGCCTCCTTTGCGACCAGGCCGTGGAAACTATCCAGCACCTGCTGCTGACCTGCCCCTTTGCACGTCAGACCTGGCACATTGTCCTTGATTGGTTGATTATTCCGGTCCAAATCCCCGATCAGGAGCACACGGTCACGGAGTGGTGGCTGGGCGCGAAAGAGCTCGCGCCGCCGGCGCATCGGAAGGCCCTCAAATCCATCGCGCTTCTTGTGCCCTGGATGCTCTGGAACGCCTGTGTCTTCGACAACGCCACGCCATCCATCGAATCACTAGTGGTTAGGATCAAGGACGAGGCCCGGTGTTGGGCTGAAGCAGGAGCCCAGGGACTTCGGGTTGTTCTGCCCACAACCTGGGATGTCCACTGATTTTGTGCTTTTCTTTGTACTGCTCACCTCCTAGGAGGATTGGTCTACCTTTTCCATGAAATGAAATGCAAAGGTCCTTTGCGTTTTCTCGAAAAAAAAATACCTTGGAAGATATTCTGATACAATAGATAAGTGTGGAGGCCGTGTTACTGCACCCATAAAGAGAACAATATTTGGATGACGGAGCCGACGCATAATCCTCACCTATTAAATGAAAAGATATCTGGATTAGCAAAGGTTCGAAAAAAGTGAAATCAAATGACAGTAGAAGTTCGATTTTCAGGAAAGTATTGGTTATAAAAAGCATCATCTTTCACCTACTTCACAACGAAATTCCTCTAAAGCATCACCATAGAACTCTTGATCCAAGAACTTCTTTACAGCTACTTCCTGTATATTAAAAAACGTCAAATTTACCATCATGGTAAGCAGACCCAATCAGAAGAAATAGCAGAACAGGCCATGCTTTGAAAGGTTATCCCTATCTCTACTCTTATAAAAAAAACCAGTTGGTGATGATGGTGTGCCTGCCATCTTGTAATATAGACCGTCCGATCTATATCTGACGGACAGAAAGCAAACTACGACAATTTTACAAAAGATACCCGCACATCTCTCCACATTTACAGATAAGGCCTTGCCTCGTTCATCCTTATCTCCCACAACCTCATTGCTGAGCAGTTAAAAAAGGAAATCTCTGGAACAATCTGGCATGGTGGCCGCTGCCGGCGCCGTCCATCCCCATGCCTCCGCCCAGTCCGACCACCAGTCACCACCACGCCCCACTCCTCCTCACCTTGTCTCTCATCTTTCTCGAGATATCATTTTTTTCGATGAAATTCTCGAGATACCATTTTTCCGATAAAATTCTCGAGATATCATTAGTTTTTACACATGGGATTACTCCTGCATGGGTCAATCACAACAGGTGTTTTGTAAAAAAATGCATCTTGATGTTCCGTGCAATGCACGGGCATCTTGCTAGGCTGTATGTTACTTTTCAGTTATGTAATCAGTTGATAATGCTTGTAAATGAGCTTTGGTGCACTAAGCTCAACGGTATCTTCCAATAAAGTTAAACAAGAAAAACTACTTACAGTTCCATTCCAATCAGCATGGTAGACTTCTCCATATGAACCTAAAAATTGCAAGAAATGCTCCTTTAGTCGCCATATGATACAACATAGGAACAAAATGGTTCATATCACGCAACAGACAAAAGGATTATACATGCTTATGATTTTACAGTACAAGAAATTTAGAGTATGTTTTTGTGCTCAGTGCAAACTCCATGTCAATTTGTATGGCAAGTGACCCTGCAACCTACAATCGACTCGATAAGTGAAAATATAACTAGACGATAGATTAAAATGGATTTATGTACCTATGCCAATTCTTTCATCGATTACAAGATCTTCCCAAAGGATTTCACATTCAAACACTTCATCCAACACCATGTCAGCCTTATTTGATCCAACTTGGGATGGAGAAACACATTCTATGTTCTGCCTTGGCCTGTCCATGAATCTGTCAAGAGGGGACTTTCTTGGATCAGGATGTAACACTTTGTGGTCATGACTGCCACAATTTTCCTTGTGCTCATCCCTTTCAGGAGTAAATCCTTGAGCATTTTTAGAAAGTTCACCATCAAATCTAGAATAGAGGGGACCTTTTCCCGGATCATTATGAGGGTCCTTTTCTGCAACTTTCCCGGTTCCAGATGTAGAAGCTGCATTCATAGAAGAGGTACCAAGCATCTTGTCATAATAAAGACCAGGTGGCACCTGTGATCTGTCAAGGCACTCTCCAGTCGATGCTTTGGCCATAGCCGAGGTACCAACTATCCTGTTGTCATAAAAACGAGCAGGTGCCGCATACACTCTATCGTTTAGCTCTCTAACATTGGAATTGTAATGCTTTGCAGTTGACAACGCCAACTGAGATGACGATGCATTGTCAGTGGCATTTCTCCGAGGAACTGACCCATCAGCAACATTGTATTGCTTGTTGTTGGAAATGTCATTGCAAGCAGACCAGTTTTTCATCACCAATGGCTGTTGAGATCTTGCAGATGGTGGGACTACATTCTCTCTACGCCTTTGGAATTCATTGTTTCTATTATTTAATCCCTTGAATGCCAATGAGCTTTTCCCAGATTCAGTAGCATTGAAAGGATCAAACTCCACAAATAGTTTTCGGGACTCTTCAGTTTCATGAGAGTCTAGAATCAATTGCAGATTCTTCTTCTGCTTGGAAGGAGCACTAGCCAAAGTTGATGTTTTACCTAATTGCATCCTAGGGTCCAATGTCCCAGGTTCCCTAGCACTACTTCCAGCGGTCATTGTATTCTCATAGCTTGATAGATTGTCTGAGATCCGATTATTATTGGCAAACATATGCCCTTGGTTACGTTTATGCTCTGACTGTAATGCAACTGGGTCATCTTCGATGTTACTTGCTGACTCCACCACCTGATTCTGACCCAATATTTGACAGAAGTTGAATGGAGTACCCTTTGAATTAAAGACATCTGCTGGAATGAGAGTCCCTGGAGCAGCCATAACATCCACCAAAAACTCCCTGCAAATACAGACAACAAATCAGCAGAAGCAACTGACAATTAAACTAAAGCTTAATGTTCACAATAGGGGTCAATGGTTATTCATGCGTTATTTTGACACTCAGAATCTAGTCCTATGAACTATTAATAACTAATAAGTTACACATGCCTCGCGAGTTACGATAAGCAAATATTGATATAACTTGTTATAATAGGCTAACGTCCATATTCAGAGTCATATTTGCATCAAGTATGAAGTGTAGATTTGATTCCTATCATTCATATCATTGAAAATCAAGTTATACCTAAAGAATATTCGATGACTCTGTGATATATACTACAAAACTCAAGTTAAATATAAAAGAATAGCGGCTAAGTACTACATCTGAAAAGGCACTTTAGGAAGATGTTATGTTGGAAAAAAATATGAAGTTAAAGTATGGAATATTCCAAAACAAATGAGAATGTCTATGTTTTGTGTATATTGTGCATAGTGTTAGAAATAGGCTGAAGTATAGAAGTAGAGGGGAGCTGGGGCTGAACAGAGGATAGTTTGATTTCTGAAGCTGTGGCTTGTACTGCTGCCCTCAGGTCTATATATAGTACATGGGGAAGTCGGTTCCTAGTGCTAAACCAACCATGCAGCTCTAGCAGCTGTTATTACATGCAAAGGCCAAATTGACTACTACTACCCCCATCCTGGTTTATAGGTCCTGAGAGCCAAAGCAGCAGGACCAAGGCAAAGTATCGGTCGTGGCAACAACCAACCAGCATGGAGCACTCATGGAAAGAGAGCATCACATTAATCGCTAGAAAATCGGGGCGGCCGCTTGCGTCCCCTAGGTTTCTGTCTGAGGCCCACATGCATGCCCAATCCTCTCACGTGATTACTGCATGCATTGGCTGGAAGAGAGAAACGAGGGCGTCCATTAATTAGGCTTAGTTAACAACTCCCGTGAATTACTCGCATGCGGCCTAGTAAATCCAGACGCTGTTTGGTGGCTCAGGGGCTCTATAAACCCAGACGGATGTAGTAGCTGTCTAGATGCATATACTGCCCTACTTACTAAGGCTGCTCCAGCTGACCTACTACTATTCTGCAAAATCGTCTTATATTTTGGTACGGAAGGAGCATTAAAAATAACACAAAGATTACTGCTAACATTCTCCTACTGATCCTTGTGTGTCTACTTGGCACTGATCTTAACCCCATTCCAGTCCTGTCCTACTGAAAAGAAAGGGGGGGGGGGGGGGGGGGGGGGGGGTTCTTGTCACTGTTCACAGCCGGCCCATTTGGGCGCTTTTTAGTTGTCCGACGCCTAGGCACAGTTTAGCTCACGGACACACAGTAGGCCGGCCCATCCCGCACTTCCCCGGCGCCTTTGCCTCTATTTCCTCTGCTTACCCAAGCCGGTAGCACCGCGCCATTGCCTCCGCCACTCGGCTCCCCATCCGCCACTGGTCATCGTGCCCTGCCTCGCTCCTCTCTCCTTTCTCGACAGGCCAAGCACCATGCCCTAGCTTTGCCGTCCAGCCACCGGCACCGACCCTCCCTATGTGTCCTCCAACCAACACCGGCCATGGATCCTCCACCTCCAACAGCACCGGCCCTCCTCGACTGAGCCTTGTCGTCGCCTTGTCGTCTCCCACTGTCCCATGCACTACCACCTCCACAACTCGACAAGCCGGACCTCCCCTTCGTCTGCAACAGTAGCTTCACGCCCCTGCCGCCCTCTTCCAGCAAGCAACACCTCTGCTGCCACAACGTATGACGTGGGCCCGGCTGCCACTGCCCGCTTCACCAATCACCATCGCTGGATCGCCACGTTCTTCCCAGATCCGAAACCCTGCCATCGTAGCCGCCTTACTCAAAGACCCGGACATCCACAAGTACCCCCTCGAGCCCCTCATGTACCGCTTCCCGTCGCTCCCGCGAGCGACCGAGGGGGCGAACCCTACCTGCCGTCGGGGCTAGTCCTCCTCCAGCTCCCTCCATCGCCGCAGCCGGTGCGCGCCGCCAATCTGGTCGGCGTAGGCGGCGTCGGGGATCTCCCTTCTCCTCGCTCAATGTCGCGTGGCGCGGGACGACAGCTTCATCGATAGCGTCATGCTGATCCAAGGCACAGCCGCGTGGCGGCAACCGGCGGCGACGCTTGGCGGCGCGGGTGGAGATTGGCTGGGCATGGCGTGGCGTTCGGCTGGGCATGGCTAGAGGATGGAGGTGGGGCTGGGCGTGGCCGGTAGCAGTGGCGGCGTCCAGCCCGGATCCGGTCTTGGCGTGGCAATGGCGACGGCTGGCCTGGATCCGGCCATGGTGGTGGCCGAGTCCCCTCCGTCGGGGATGACGGGCCAGGTGGTGAGTCCTTGTGGCGGCGCCGGTGGCGGCGGATCTTGGGATCCCGTGTCCGGGCTCGTCGCAGGACGTGTATGGCGGCCGGAGTTTCCTCTAGCGTCGACGGTGCTTGATGTGGGATCGCGACGGCGGTTGCCCTTGTATAGGCGACGACAGCGGTTGGCGCGACGGTGGGTACTCCCTGTAGTGCCCGGAATCGGGGCGGCGGCCCCTCTTCATCAACGGCGGCGGACTACAGGGTCGTGTGGGCGACTCGGAGTCCGGATCTCGAGGTAGTGACGGCCTTCTGAGGCTGGTGGCAGTATTCGACGTCCCTTCCATCAACAGATCGGGTTCGATGCGGCTCGGCAGATGACACGCGTGCCTCTTCCGGAGTTGTCCGGCGGTGCCTGCCGTCGACAGATGAAGCCACCGGTGGATGCGCTACCGGCAATGCTACGCACGACGTCTTCTATGTTGACGTCAAGTCATGCCTACTTCCTGCAGGTGATGCACGATGGCTTTGGCGGAGGTGTCATGTTTAGCCTATTGTTGTTGGATCGAAGGTGGTGCGACAATAGCGGGAAGCAGGCAGTATGGGACGTCTTTGTCTTCCGTTGTCTCCTCCAAAGGTATCCGTTATCAAGGCGTCGGTAGACGGATATGGACGGATGGTACGGACAGCTTCAACGACGAGTTTATGCACTCTGGTGGAAACGCAAGATCTCTGATCAGGCTATGTCGTCGCGCTCCTATGCTGTGTCCTTGCTGAAGGTGGTGGATTGAAGCTTGGCTTTGGGGATGAGAATCCGGAGTTCAACCTTGTGGTGGACTGGCCGTCATCGGCGCACGTGCAGTGATTCCTTCTTGAAGGCGTAGCCTAGGAGTTATGTATTTTTTGTTTATGTTGTGTCTTGTATCACAGGGTTAGTGGCTATCTGGGGGAGTTACTGTCGCAAGGTATACGACGGCCTCAAGATTTGTTTTCCGCTTTATTTCCAGGTCGGCGTTCGGCTGCTGGATTTTGCACTATTAATAATATATGGCTGCATGCATCGTGCTGATGAAGAGGCTGGGGGTTATCCTCTTCTTCGAAAAAAAACAAGTACAATCGACCCCGAGCTTCAAACCACCAAGAGTAAATTGCTCAGAACCACCGCATATGTGGCCAGGGTGACAGATTGCTAGGGTAACCAAAAAAACACCGCTTCTAAAGCCAATGAGCAACCAAAAACACTGATTCAGTGTTTATGATTTTTCTCGGATAGGATCCGAAGATGACGTGAGCTACGAGCAAGGACTGACCATGTACCAGGCTACTGGTCCAACAGGCAAGCAAAACCTCGAACATTCCGACACATCCTATGCTTTCTCCCTACAATGTTGTAGTGAGTTCCGATGCCTATTCTCGTGCATAGCATGATTATTGTCACCTGATATTGCCTTACCTAGACTAAACAAAACTTGGCTTCAGTTTGAGTGGTTTGTTCCTCTGTATGAGGCACACCTGAGGTCTTTTAGGTTCGACGTGCGTCGTCTATTTTTTTCTTCTATTACTTTCCAACTAATGTTTTTGTCTGTTGGCTGATAGTAGGACCCACACGACATAGTAAGATTGAGAGACAGCGCGGCTGACAAGTAGTTTTCGCCAATTTTCATGGTCAACAGCCTTGGGCCGGACTGTAACAGTTCAGGATGGCATTTGTTAGCACGCATCTAACGGAATAATGGCATTTTTTAGCAGCTGAAACTTCTAGTGGCAAAACTGAGTGGTGGCACTGGCACACAACTGGTGGCACAAATGATAAAACCACTAACAATTGATGATTAAATATGTAAATACCTTTTGTCATCCATCTTTATTATGTTAATAGCATCATCCTCAACACCAGTGTAATGACTCCCTTTAACCAGCTTACAAGGGATACCAACAATATCAGCAAGAATCTGCAATAACACATAAATGTAAGACATGAGCAAATATGCTCCATGATCATGCGCTAGTTGTCAAGCCATGTGGAAGAGAGTTCACACTTGTGCAAACAAATTCCTACATTACTTCACCAGGTTTGGTTATCTAATGTTCAAATCATTTATAAAAATCTAAGTGAACAATGTCACTTCATAATTCTGCTTAAAATCAACAATATGATTCCTAACTTATTTACCAAAGAAAATAAAAGATAAAATGCACCATTCGTCACTGTGCAAGCACTAATGTATCACTTACGAGCTTGCAGGTTGCATATCTAGATCCCTAAAACTGTAAGTGTGTCATAACTTATGGCATGGCAATGGCACACTGACGAAGCTAAAATATCAGCATATGCTTGCTAAGTAATACCAATAAAGATTAAGCTCAGGCATTATCTTTGTTGAAGTGTATATGTGGATTGCCTACCATTTCCATTAGTTCAGACTTTGGTTGCGTTGGCTAGTGCATGAAGTCCATCCAAGCAAATAGGAGTGGGACCTTTGATGACCGACTTGTTTAGGGACATAAATGTATGTAAATTTTCAAGATCCAAGTGATACTCTTGCAAGTTTAGGTGCCTATGGTGCACTTCACTCTAAATAAAGGTAGACACTGTAATCATTCATGGGACAGTAACACAGTCTAATCCATAAGATGCCTCAAAGGAATAACATCACAGAAGGTGGCGGAAATAAACTGTTCATAGATACGACAATTTGCAGCATAATGACCAATATCCTTACTAAATTGCTTATGGATATAAACACAGTGCTAAATTTCTGGTTTAATTTGTTTATTACATAAAAGATAAAACATAAGCATTTTTGTTAAATTCTCATCTGTTAGTAGCCAGGAAGCAAGTGAAGAATTGGTCATGGCCACTCCACACGTCTTCCGTAACTTTGGGAGAAGGAACATTTTCACTCAGAGAGAGAGAGAGAGAGAGAGATGACCTTGAAAAGTAAGGCGCGATGGCGAGACAAGCCTATCTCTATACTGCCAATATGCAGAAGGCTTGTCTGGTGTGATGTCCTCTGCTCAATGCTTTTGCTCAACCACCTAGTGATCATTTCATTTGCATCGATCACTGGACCACCCATGTGATCTGCAACAACTTCAGCTATTCGTCGCACCAATACTGTAATGTCAGGACAGCCCAACAGGCAGCATTCTGCTACTTCCTTCATCTCCTGCAGAGCATTATCAAATTTATAGTCGACCACAATTACTTCATATCCAAGATCCCCAATGCTCATCTGAAGCTCTGCCAGTGAAGGTATTTTGCCCTGCCCAGATGATTCCGCAGAGAGGCCAAATATGTCGTAGAATCCATCAATTACTTTCTCATTGTAATCAAGAAAGTTATAGTCCTAAACAAAATAGAAATTATAATTAGAATGGACAGATCAACAAAGCTAGCACCAAAATATACAGAAATCAGAGGTGAACAACACCCGCTCATCAAGTGTCCTGTGACTATGAACAGGTAGTTGGCAATGAAGATCATGCCTGTAAGATAGCACAAAATATTGCCTAGTGGTTTGCAAAACTTCCCCGAGAAGGTGAGCCATTTCTAAATGATAGTATCACTTTGGCATATTATGCTCAAAATGGACGATAGAACATGAATGAAGACCAAAGGATTTACGAAAAGGTCAGTAACAAATGAGTCCAGGTCCAGTTTATAAGTCAAAAGCATGGCAAGGAAGAGAGTTCAACACATAAACACTGTGTGGTTGAAGGACACAAAACAACACAAGCAGTTTTCTCAAGGAAGCATGGACACATTGTCGTGCCTGCTATTTTGCCTCATGTGCATGTTTATGTCACTGTGAGCATGTTGTGTTTGTCTCTCCACATTCGTTCATTCATGTAATCATCGTGCAACTACAAGTGTCTGCTCAAATGAATGCGTGCGGTCAACCAAGCAATGCTGCAATCTTTATTTCTATGTTCATTTTTCAAAGATGAATTCATATTTACTCAATTTTGAATTTTCTGCTTGACATGTTGGAATTTATCGATGGAAGTGTTACAACTGCAATAAGATATCCAATTAGCTGAACCCTACCTTCTAAGTGCTTATCTCACATACTGTTAAGCCTTGGTTCCCTAGAAAGGGATAAATTGGCCTTGTTTGGTGTTAATGCGTCCAGGAGATAATATATTCTAATACAAAAATGATTGTAGTCACCAGCGACTCTACTGAAGGAATTAACAGGATTTGGATACTCACCCTGTAACGGCGGGAGAGCGACTCCGGGGTGTCTCCCCCACCACGATCGGTGTTGGTGACCGGGTCGCCCTTACCGAGGCTCATCAGCTTCGCCTTTCTGATCTGCTCCCCGTCGGGATCCCCAGCGCCCTCGGCGCCCGACGCCGACGCTGATAGCGCCAACGCCAGCTGCATCTGGTACTCTTCCTCCTGCAAAATGAACTCATCCCCTGCCGCCTCTGTCGACGCCACGGGAGGAGGAGCAGACGGCGCCGATGGAGACGATGGCGCCTGCTGCTGCTGCTGCGCTGCAGCCGAATTCGACGGCCCCGCGGGCTCGCTGGATCGGTGCGACCACTTGGTCACAAACGGGATCTTCATGGCGTTCCCCGCGAGCACCTAGGGTTTGGGTTTCGAAAAGATTTCCTCTCTTAGTTGTTTCAGTTTGGCGATGTGATCGCGGATGTGAGATGGGCGGAAATGGTGAAGACGCGGAAAGGGAGGGGGGTTTAAGAAAAGTGGTGTCGATTAGTGAGTGCTGAGCGGCAGCGGCGGCTACGGGTGGGATTGATGAAGCATATCTTGCAGGAGTAGTGATTATCTCTACTTTTAATCTCTACTCTTAGGGGTTGTTTGGATAAAGCGTTTGTAGAAAACCAGATCTTGTTAACCGCGATTTCTGGTATAACCACCTAAAAACTCGTTTGGGTAAACTAATTTGCGTATATGCAAAACTGGGTTTTATAAAAGCCCAAAAAGGCAGCTTTTGGAAAAATGACTAATCGACGTTTTTCTAAAAACGAGTTCTGTATATACCCCGCCATCGCACGGCCTGTTCGGATCTAGCGACCTCTGCAGATTCGACTATGGCATTATGGGTATCGTTCTCATCGTCTCCAGTTTACTTCTATGCATGCATGTCCTCAATGTCGACGGCCACGGCGATCGCCGGCGATGGTCCGCCGTGTTACGAACGAGACGGCGTTGTGGTTAGCCTCGCCGGAAGGTGAGAACGCGCAGCCTGGCTGCGGCGTCGTCGGCTGGCATGTCTGTGTGCTCTGCTTGGCTGTGGTTGGCTTCGCCGGAAGGTGAGAATACTCAGCCTGGTTGCGGCGTCGTCGGCCGGCATGTCCGTGTGCTCAGCTTGGCTGTGGTTGGCTTCGCCGGAAGTTGAGAACGCTCAGCCTGGCTGCGGCGTCGTCGGCCGGCATGTCCGTGTGCCCAGCTTGGCTGTGGCTGGCACCGCGTCTGCCTCGTAGTGGCGTGCCCTTGGGCCATGCACTCGTGTTGTTGTTGTTACTGCTTTCGCGTACGCATCATGCCAGCCTACTTTGAGGCTCCCGACACTATGGCATGTGCTGATGTGCTTGGGCTCGAGACCAACGTTCTCACCAGCGAGGAGCTCGAAGCGGGTTGCGAGAAGCAAGGGGTCCGTGACCATGAGAGGGAACTGACCCAAACAAAGAAATGCTTAATATCGTTTTCCCGTTTTTCTCATCCAAACAAAAAATTATATAAACCTACTATAACAGAAATACTAGCGAAAACTGGTTTTCCTAAAATTTCTCTCAAAACTCGTTTCCTATAATCTTGCAACTAACTCTTATTATCCAAACAACCCCTTAATTGAGGAGTACATATCACTATTCTTAATGGAGGAGTACGTACATCGTTTCATTCGTACGTAAGACCACTCATCCATCAACATTCCTACCGGTCCATCGATCCCGTCCCTCACGCAGCGGTAGTAAAAAAACAATTTTTTCCTTGTTACTTCTCTCGCCTGCACTAAAAACGGAAGGCAAATAACAGCGGTGGCATGGGTAGGTCTCGGTGGTGGCCTACCGGTGTCGTGGCGGCTTCACGGTGGCTCGATGGATCTGCCCGCGGCAGTGGCCGGCTTCTCCGGGGTCGGCCTGTCTGCGGTCGGGCCGTCTCGACCTTCACCCCATCTCCTCGTCGCCTTGGCGCTACTCCCATTAATGGGCTGGTCCTCTCCCAACGGCGGTCCACAGCTCGTCTCGCGCCCAGTGCCGCAGGACAGAGCTCGTCTCGCGCACGATGCAGCAGGACCGAGCTCGTCTCGCGCATGGTGCAGCAGGAGTGACCTCGCCTCCCTCTCGATGCTACAGGACCTAGATCGTCTCGCGCTTAGAGCTGCTGGACGGGTCGGTGGATGCTAGACGCTGGGGGTCGCCCAGGGGCGTGAAAGGTCGGACCTTTCCGCTCATCTCTTTCGTTGGGGTGCGGCGGGTCTCGGGTGAGGTGGTGTCGAGGTCTTGGATGATGTGGCGGCGACCCTGGTGGTGGTAGCGCGGTGCTCTTGGGCAGAGCCCGTGCCTTGGTGCTGCCCGGTCACCATGGTCGTGTGGGTGGCGTGGTTACCGGGGTGTGGCGTTCGGTGGCGGTGAATGTTGGCTGAGGTGAAAGCCTACTCTATCTTCGGATGGACCGGCGGCGGCGAAGATCGTTCCCTTCTTGAAGGCGTCGTTGCGACTCTCATTGCCCATCATGCGGCTCCGGGGGAAACTCTGATCCTTGGATCGGGCGGTGGTGGCGCTCCGGTGTCGTACCCTTCCTGAAGGCGTCGTCTTGGAGCGCATGGTTCGTCATATGTAGCTTCATCTCTTCGGGGCGGTAGTGCTAGGGGTGGTGTTGCTGCGCTCAACGCCTATGTATCATGTCCTGGGTGTGTGCATGTGTTGCGGTGGCGTGGTGTGTGTTTGTATTGGGTGCTTGTTGATTGGTGCTTTATATATAAAGCGGGGCGAAAGCCTTTTTCGGTAGTCACCGTCTCCTCCCCTTCTCCCGTTCTCTTTCGAGAGATGGACATTGATGAGGACATCAATACAATTGCTACACCCACAGCCCCTGCTGCTATACATACTGGACCAATTACTAGAGCTCGTGCACGCCAACTAAATTACCAGGTACTTTCGTTTCTTGGTAATGATTCTAATGTTCATGAGAATATGATGCTGCCTAAATTGGATACATTTGTTTTGCTTACAAATGAAGGGCCTAGCTTGGAGAAGGATGAACATTGGAGCAAGAACAAGCATGGAGATGATGGCATGCGCAAGGGGAACAAGAACGGAGTTACAAGTGATGATTTCAGGACTTTGAAGCCACCATAATGGGTGCATGAAGCCTTGGACGAAATATACAAGATGCCACTTCATAAATTTCGTCCCGAGGCTATTTTAGGTGTTGCGTCACCTTATTATTGGGCCAGGCCCATGTAATTTCGAAATACATAAGTATAGTCTATTTTTAGAGTCCGTATGTGTGGGGAAACAAGAGATAGGGTTGATTTCGGACCCCTCCACCAAGGGCCACGAAATTCCCCCCTCTTCCTCCATATATATAGCCCTTAGGGCATCGTTTAGACTTTGGGTTTTGTTTAGATTAAAAGTTCACCATAACTGCAACTTCGCGTACTTCGTTTGTGTTCAACGACCAGACAAAGGCGTCACAGAACCCCACCTTGATCAATAAAGCTTTCATCTTATATTCGCAATATCCAGATTGCAATCTTAGTTTCTTGCTTGTTCTTCGTTTGCTCGCAGGAAACAGACCCTCGTGGTCAGGTTGATCGTGCTCCGGTGTGGTCAATAACCTCTCGGAGTTGGTTTAGCGATTGCTAAGGCGCAACGTCCTCGCACGTTCATAGTCGGATCGTCAAAGTCGACTACCACCAAAGCGATATCCATCATCTCATCGAAAGACGGGACACCTTTGCCTCTATCAAGTGGTATCAGAGCCAGGTTGCTCGGTGAGATTTTACAGTTTTTCGTAGTTTAGATCGAGTCTGTTCTTCATACCTACAGTCCACGAAAAAGCCAAAAAAAAAATTAGGGTTAGTTCATCATATCCGAACCAATCTGAGCCTTTGCATAATCTTTTTAGGGTTTTGCTTTGTTGAATTTGCAGTTGCATCGTCGTGTCTAGTTGCTGGTCTTAGCGTTAGTCTTTTAGAGTTTCGAGTTCTGGTCATAAGTTGTCATGCTGCCATCGCACCATCATCATCGCCCCTGTCACCTGCCACCACCGCTCCGAATCCGTATCCATATACCACCACCAATCCGTATCCATATACCACCACCGATCCATATCCATATATTACCACCACTGCCATATACCACCACCGCTGCCATATACCACCACCATATATCCACCACCAATCCGAGTTCCTTGCATATTAGGTGTGTTTTCGAGATCCATCTAGATTCCGATTCGTGTTTCCTTGCCGAAGTAGGTTTCGAAAAAAAAAAGTCCGGAAACCACCCTCCGTTTAGGCCCAAAATTTTTCAAAAACGCATTTTTCGAAAAAAATTCTGGTTATCCTATTTTTAGGTGTTTCTGAGTGTTTTGAGACAGGTGCCATTATAGGAAGTTTTTTTTGACCCGTTTCCAGTTTTTGGGTCCGGGCAGTCAAAAAAAAATTGGTCAAAAAAAATTTCGTGCCCATCCTGCCAGTTTGACCTAGGAAGAGTTTTGAGACACTCGCCATTATAGTGATTTTTCGCAAAAAAAAACAACGCAAAAAAAGAGCGAAAAAAAATCCAGAGTGTGCTTTTCCCTTGTTTATGTGCAGTGCCGTGATTTTGTTAGTATTCTAGGCTCGCGTCTCTAGCACGGTCTAGCCTAGGACCAGCACAGTACCATCGTTGAGCGTTTATTCAACTTTGCATCTCTGAATTGATTATTGCTGACCCATTTTGCTACCATATTATAAGCCTTCCCAGCTCCACATACATCTACGTCGTGCATTTGACTCTCCCTGGTAATCGCTCTATCCAAGCTTTGAGAGTTTTGACTACAACGGTTGCCGATCACCACCTGCTGCTGGGTAAGAACTGGTAAGAATTTGAGATTTGCTTGACGGGTTTGTGATACACCACCACCACTTCTTAGTAGTCTGTAGGATCATATTCTTGTGTGTTTCTATTTGCTGCTAACCATGGTAGGATCACAAGCCAATGAGACTGATTGGGAGAACCTGACGAACAAACAGCTACATGATAAATTTCAGCAAATGATGAGTGGACAGGTGCAAGATGTGCTAAACAGATTTGACGAGGCCATGGAGAAGATAGATGGCATGGAGAAGACGTTCGAAACAAAGCTTGATAGCAAGTTTAATGAATTGCTCGCACGTTTACCACTACCACCGCCGGCTGCACCTATCGCACCTCTGCAACACCAACAACAACGCATCCTTCCGAATCAGTATGGACGAGCGAAGCGTGTTCCTATTGAGGATGGCCAAACTTCTGGTGTTGTTGTTCCTGTTATTGATGCTTCTTTGGCTCCTGCTACTGCTGCTGCTGGTACCCAGGAGGATGATGAGTATGCGGGCAATTATGAGGATGAGGTTGATCAAAATTAGAACTACGTGCACCCACCAGCACCACCACCAGCAGGTCGACCTCAGGTATATAGTCGTAATGGTAGGCCTGCACCACCACCTCAGGTACGAGATGATGTCCATATTCCTAAACTGAAATTGAATATTCCACCATTTGAGGGTAGATATGTTCCTGATATATATCTTACTTGGGAGTTAGAAAGTGAACAACGTTTTACATGTTTACAATATCCCGAGGAGAGACGGGTTGCTGCTGCTGTTTGTGCTTTCACTAGTTTTGCATGTGTATGGTGGTCTGAACATTGTAGATTATATCCTATTCCAACTACTTGGACTGCTTTGAAAACTGCTATGCGTACGCGTTGGGTTCCACCATATTATCAACGTGAATTGCTTCAAAAATTACAGCGTTTAAGACAAGGGAAAAATTTTGTAGAAGAATATTATCAGGAATTACAAACTGGCATGATTAGATGTGGTATTGTTGAGGAGAATGAAGCTATGCTTGCACGTTTTCTGGGTGAATTAAATAGAGAGATTCAGACCATTCTAGACTATAAGGAGTATACTAATATCACTCGTTTATTCCATCTTGCTTGTAAAGCTGAACGTGAAGTGCAGGATCGACAAGCATTGGCGCGATCTAACTTTTCTGCAGGCCGACCTTCATCATGGACACCGCGTGCATCTTCTACTTCAACTGCACCAGCACCTCAATCAGGTGCCTCCTCCAGTCGTGATACAAGAAAACAGGCACAACCACCATTATCTGCCAAGAGCGCACCTGCTGGGCCTGCACAGAGTTCTTCTTCTTCCATGGCATCAACAGGGCACACAAATGATATTATTTGTCGTTGTTGTAAGGGAGGAGGTCATTATGCGAGAGAATGCAAATCTCCGCGTGTGATGATTGCTACCGCGGATGGTGGATATGAGTCCGCTAGTGACTATGATGAGGAGACTTTGGCTCTTATTACACGTGAAGAACATGGTGGAGATGATTCTGATCATGAGACGCAATACATGGCTCCTGAAGACGCTGATAGGTATGAATGTTTAGTTGCTCAACGTGTTTTGAGTGTGCAGGTCACACAAGCTGAGCAAAATCAGAGGCACAATTTGTTCCATACCAAGGGAGTTGTGAAGGAACGTTCTGTGCGCGTCATAATAGACGGAGGGAGCTGCAACAACTTGGCTAGCATGGAGATGGTGGAGAAGCTTTCTCTCACCACAAGACCACATCCACATCCTTACTACATCCAATGGTTCAACAACAGCGGCAAGGTTAAGGTAACATGTACTGTTCGTGTGCATTTTAGTATCTCTACATATGCTGATTATGTTGATTGTGATGTGGTACCTATGCAAGCATGTTCCTTATTACTTGGTAGACCTTGGCAATTTGATAAAAACTCTGTACACCATGGTAGAAACAATCACTATACTCTTGTTCATAAGGATAAAAATATTACTTTGCTTCCTATGACTCCTGATTCCATTTTGAAAGATGATATTAATAGAGCTAATAAAGCAAAACAGGAGAAGAATAAGAGTGAAAATCAGATTGTGGCAAAAGAATTTGAGCAACAAATGAAGCCTAATAATAAACCATCTAGTGTTGCTTCTGAAATTAAATTGAAAAGTGCATGTTTATTTGCCACCAAATCTGATATTGATGAGCTAGATTTCAGCAAATCTGTTTGCTATGCTTTTGTGTGCAAAGAGGCATTATTTTCATTCGAGGATGTGCCTTCCTCTTTGCCTCCTGCTGTCACTAACATTTTGCAGGAGTTCGCTGACGTCTTTCCACAAGACGTGCCACCGGGATTACCGCCTATTCGAGGGATGGAGCATCAGATTGACTTAATTCCTGGTGCTTCACTGCCAAACCGTGCACCATACCGTACCAATCCAGAGGAGACGAAGGAGATTATGCGTCAAGTACAAGAGCTTCTCGACAAAGGTTATATACGCGAATCCCTTAGTCCTTGTGTTGTTCCTATTATTCTAGTGCCGAAAAAGGATGGTACATCACGTATGTGTGTTGATTGTAGAGGCATTAATAATATTACTATTCGTTATCGTCATCCTATTCCTAGGCTCGATGATATGCTTGATGAATTGAGTGGCTCTACAATATTCTCCAAAGTTGATTTGCGTAGTGGATACCATCAAATTCGTATGAAATTGGGAGATGAATGGAAAACAACATTTAAAACTAAGTTTGGATTATATGAGTGGTTAGTCATGCCTTTTGGGTTAACTAATGCACCTAGTACTTTCATGAGATTAATGAACGAAGTTTTACGTGCTTTCATTGGACGATTTGTGGTAGTTTACTTTGATGACATATTGATTTATAGCAGATCTTTGGAAGAACATTTGGAACATTTACGTGCTGTTTTTATTGCTCTACGTGATGCACGTTTGTTTGGTAACCTTGGGAAATGCACCTTTTGCACCGACCGAGTATCTTTTCTTGGCTATGTTGTTACTCCACAGGGAATTGAAGTTGATAAAGCCAAGATTGAAGCTATTGAGAGTTGGCCGCAGCCCAAAACGGTCACACAAGTGAGGAGTTTTCTTGGCCTCACTGGATTCTATAGGCGTTTTGTGAGAGATTTCAGCACCATTGCTGCACCTCTCAATGAGCTTACAAAGAAAGATGTGCCTTTTCTTTGGGGTACCGCACAGGAAGAAGCCTTCTCAGTATTGAAAGATAAGTTGACACATGCTCCTATACTCCAACTTCCTGATTTTAATAAGACTTTTGAGCTTGAATGTGATGCTAGTGGAATTGGATTAGGCGGTGTGTTATTACAAGATGGCAAACCTGTTGCATACTTTTCTGAAAAATTGAGTGGGCCTAGTCTGAATTATTCTACTTATGATAAAGAATTATATGCTCTTGTTCGGACTTTAGAAACATGGCAACATTATTTATGGCCCAAAGAATTTGTTATACATTCTGATCATGAATCTTTGAAACATATTAAAAGTCAAGCTAAACTGAATCATAGACATGCTAAATGGGTTGAATTCATTGAGACTTTTCCTTATGTCATTAAACACAAGAAGGGAAAAGAAAATGTTATTGTTGATGCATTGTCTCGCCGCTATACTATGCTTTCATAACTTGACTTCAAAATATTTGGTTTGGAGACCATCAAAGATCAATATGTGCATGATGCTGATTTTAAAGATGTAATGCAGAATTGTAAAGAAGGAAGAATGTGGAACAAGTTCGTCGTTAATGATGGATTTGTGTTTCGTGCTAACAAGCTATGCATTCCAGCTAGCTCCGTTCGTCTTTTGTTGTTGCAGGAGGCACATGGAGGAGGATTAATGGGACACTTTGGCATGAAGAAGACGGAGGATGTACTTGCTACACATTTCTTTTGGCCAAAGATGAGACGGGATGTTGAGCGTTTTATTGCTCGCTGCACTACATGTCAAAAAGCTAAGTCACGACTCAATCCTCATGGTTTATATATGCCTTTGCCTGTACCTAGTGTTCCTTGGGAGGATATATCTATGGACTTTGTTTTAGGTTTACCTCGAACAAAGAAGGGGAGGGATAGCATATTTGTTGTCGTGGATAGATTCTCGAAAATGGCACACTTTATACCATGTCATAAAAGCGATGATGCTGTTAATGTTGCTGATTTGTTCTTTCGTGAAATTATTCGCTTGCATGGTGTGCCAAATACTATTGTTTCAGATCGTGATACTAAATTTCTTAGCCACTTTTGGAGATGTTTATGGGCTAAGTTGGGGACTAAACTGCTTTTTAGTACTACTTGTCACCCCCAAACTGATGGACAAACTGAAGTAGTCAATAGAACGTTGTCTACTATGCTTAGGGCTGTTTTGAAGAATAATAAGAAAATGTGGGAGGAATGCTTGCCTCATATTGAATTTGCTTATAATCGTTCATTGCATTCTACTACTAAGATGTGCCCTTTTGAAGTTGTGTATGGTTTCCTACCTCGTGCACCTATTGATTTGTTGCCTCTTCCATCATCGGAGAAGGTTAATTTTGATGCTAAACAACGTGCTGAATTGATTTTAAAAATGCATGAGTTAACTAAGGAAAACATTGAGCGTATGAATGCTAAATATAAACTTGCTGGAGATAAGGGTAGAAAACATGTTGTGTTTGCACCTGGAGATCTTGTTTGGTTACATTTGCGTAACGATAGATTTCCTGATTTGCGCAAATCAAAGTTAATGCCACGTGCTGATGGTCCCTTTAAGGTGTTAGAGAAAATAAATGATAATGCATATAAACTTGAGCTGCCTGCAGATTTTGGGGTTAGTCCCACTTTTAACATTGCAGATTTGAAGCCTTATTTGGGTGAGGAAGATGAACTTCCGTCGAGGACGACTTCATTTCAAGAAGGGGAGGATGATGAGGACATCAATACAATTGTTACACCCACAGCCCCTGCTGCTATACATACTGGACCAATTACTAGAGCTCGTGTACGCCAACTAAATTACCAGGTACTTTCGTTTCTTGGTAATGATTGTAATGTTCATGAGAATATGATGCTGCCTAAATTGGATACATTTGTTTTGCTTACAAATGAAGGGCCTAGCTTGGAGAAGGATGAACATTGGAGCAAGAACAAGCATGGAGATGATGGCATGCGCAAGGGGAACAAGAACGGAGTTACAAGTGATGATTTCAGGACTTTGAAGCCACCATAATGGGTGCATGAAGCCTTGGACGAAATATACAAGATGCCACTTCATAAATTTCGTCCTGAGGCTATTTTAGGTGCTGCGTCACCTTATTATTGGGCCAGGCCCATGTAATTTCGAAATACATAAGTATAGGCTATTTTTAGAGTCCGTATGTGTGGGGAAACAAGACATAGGGTTGATTTCAGACCCCTCCACCAAGGGCCACGAAATTCCCCCCTCTTCCTCCATATATACAACCCTTAGGGCATCGTTTAGACTTTGGGTTTTGTTTAGATTAAAAGTTTGCCATAGCTGCAACTTCGCGTACTTCGTTTGTGTTCAACGACCAGACAAAGGCGTCACAGAACCCCACCTTGATCAATAAAGCTTTCATCTTATATTCGCAATATCCAGATTGCAATCTCAGTTTCTTGCTTGTTCTTCATTTGCTCGCAGGAAACAGACCCTCGTGGTCAGGTTGATCGTGCTCCGATGTGGTCAATAACCTCTCGGAGTTGGTTTAGCGATTGCTAAGGCGCGACGTCCTCGCACGTTAGTAGTCGGATCGTCAAAGTCGACTGCCACCAAAGCGATATCCATCATCTCATCGAAAGACGGGACACCTTTGCCTCTATCAGACATTGATAGGGAAAGAGGATGAGATGCCTCAGACCGCGGGTCCTCCTGACAGAGTCCTTCCCCAATGTGTCGCCACACAATCCAACGCCCTCCTCCCGCCTCCCGGTGCAGCACCCATGCCATTGGAGGTTGTGAGCGAGCTTATTGCCTTCCGTGATGGCGGTTGCCCAGGTGGCAACGACAAGAGGAGCTTTTCGCCGGAGGCCAAACAGCGGAAGGCCCAGGACATGAATGTGTTCTCTGGCCACGAGAGCGTGTCTCCTGGGGAGTCAGGCATGTGGTACCGCCGCCCGGGCCTCGAATGAGAAAGCCTCTTTGATTTGGACCACCACGCCGCCTTCTGCACCATCGTTGACGTGTATACGTAGACGCTCAAGAGGACCAAGAGCCGCAACTATGATGACAATATCCCCGCCGCGCTAGGTGGCGTAGCGCGGCTGTGGCGTAGATCCCTTGATAGGGTTCAAGAGCCGATGCCCGCTCGACGGCCAGCGCATCATGGTACTCTAAACCACGTCGTTGCATGGAGTGTGGAAGACATTCAAGGACTACTTCACTATGCATCGGCTGCTCAACAGGCTCTGCATCGCCTTCATGGAGCGTGACGCGCTGCACTAGGACGAACTACACGCGCTGATGTCGGGCCAATGGCGCCATGCTACTGCTACTGCAGTTGTTGTTGTTCGTGGATGGCACGTACATAGGCGGAGCTGATGAGCTGGTGGCGCTGCACGAGCAGTCGCTGAAGGAAATATGCCCTAGAGCAATAATAAAGTTGTTATTTTATATTTCCTTGTATCATGATAAATGTTTATTATTCATGCTAGAATTGTATTAACCGGAAACTTGATACATGTGTGGATACATAGACAAAATATCGTGTCCCTGGTAAGCCTCTACTAGACTAGCTCGTTGATCAAAGATGGTTACGTTTCCTAACCATAGACATGTGTTGTCATTTGATAAACAGGATCACATCATTAGGAGAATGATGTGATGGACAAGACCCATTCGTTAGCTTAGCATTATGATCGTTGCTATTGATTTCTTCATGTCAAATACATATTCCTTCGACTATGAAATTATGCAACTCCCGGATACCGGAGGAATACCTTATGTGCTATCAAACGTCACAACGTAATTGAGTGTTTGTTGGGTTGGCATAGATCGAGATTAGGATTTGTCACTTTGAGTATCGGAGAGGTATCTCTGGGCCC
Organism: Triticum aestivum; assembly: GCF_018294505.1. Lineage (NCBI taxonomy): Eukaryota > Viridiplantae > Streptophyta > Magnoliopsida > Poales > Poaceae > Triticum > Triticum aestivum. The sequence goes on along the minus strand of NC_057795.1, from coordinate 262,985,648 downwards.
TCTCGGTAATAACATCATAAGAAGCCTTGCAAGCAAAGTGACTAATGAGTTAGTTGCAAGACGATGTATTACGGAACGAGTAAAGAGACTTGCCGGTAACAAGATTGAACTAGGTATGAAGATATCGATGATTGAATCTCGGGCAAGTAACATACTGATGGACAAAGGGAATAACGTATGTTGTCATAACAGTTCGACCGATAATGATCTTCGTAGAGTATGTGGGAGCCAATATGAGCATCCAGGTTCCGCTATTGGTTATTGACCGGAGAGGTGTGTCGGTCATGTCTACATAGTTCTTGAACCCGTAGGGTCCGCATGCTTAGCGTTCGATGACGATATTGTATTATATGAGTTATGTGATTTGGTGACTGAATGTTGCTCGAAGTCTCGGATGAGATCACGGACATGACGAGGAGTCTTGAAATGGTCAAGAAGTAAAGATTGATATATAGGATGATGGTATTCGGACACCAGAAGCGTTCCGGAGGGTACTGGGTACATATCGGATCACCGGAAGGGGTTCCATGCACCCCCGGCAAAAGATATGGGCCTTATGGGCCAAGAGGGGAAACGCACCAGCCACAAAGGGGCTGGCACCCCCCCCTATGGGCTGGCCAAATTGGCGAAGGAAAGGGGAAGGAGGAAAGGAAAAAGGGAATAGGATTCCCCCTCCCCCCTCTTCCCTTTTGATGACCCATAAGTATAGGGATCAATTGTAGCTCTTTTCGATAAGTAAGAGTGTCGAACCCAACGAGGAGTAGAAGGAAATGGCAAGTAGTTTTCACTTTTCAGTAAGATGATGTCTGCAAGTGCTGAAACTGTAAGTAGCAAGTAGTTTGATAGCAAGATAAATTGTAACGAGCAAGTAACGATAGTAGCAATAAGTATGAAGCAAGGTAGCCCAATCCTTTTTAGACAAAGGACATGCCAAAACAGTCTCTTATAACAAGAAAAGCATTCTTGAGGGTACACGGGAATTTCATCATGTCGTTCGATTTGTGTTCGCTGCTTTGATAATTTGATATGTGGGTGGACCGGTGCTTAGGTATTGTTCTTACTTGAACAAACCTCCTACTTATGATTAACCCTCCCGCAAGCATCCGCAACTATGAGAAAAGTATTAAGAATAAATTCTAACCATAGCATTAAACTCTATGATCCAATCGGTCCCTTACGGAATAGTGCATAAACTGGGGTTTAAGTTTCTGTCACTCTCGCAACCCACCATCTATTTACTACTCCACAATGCATTCCCTTAGGCCCAAATATGGTGAAGTGTCATGTAGTCAACGTTCACATGACACCACTAAGTGAATCACAACATACATGCTACCAAAATATCGAACACATATCAAATTCACATGATTACTTGCAACATGATTTCTCCCATGACCTCAAGAACGAAAGTAACTACTCACAAATGATAAACATGCTCAAGATCAGAGGGGTATTGAATAGCATAATGGATCTGAACATATAATCTTCCACCAAATAAACCATTACTACAAGATGTAATCAACACTACTAGTCACGCACGGGCACCAATCTATAGTTTTGATACAAAGATTGAACGCAAGAGATGAACTAGGGTTTGAGAGGTGTTGGGTGTTGTGAAGATGTTGATGAAGATGGCCCTCCCCAAGATGGGAGAGTTGTTGGTGATGATGATGACGATGATTTCCCCCTCCGGGAGGGAAGTTCCCCCGGCAGAATCGCTCCACCGGAGGGCAAATGTGCTCCTCCCCAAGTTCTGCCTCGAGACGGCGGTGCTTCGTCCCGAATGTCCTTCCTCTATTTTTTCTAGGTCAAAATGACTTATATACCAGAAGATGGGCACTAGAGGTGGGCCGAGGAGGGCACAACCCACCAGGGCGTGCCTGGGCTCCCTAGCGCGCCCAGGTGGGTTGTGCCCACCTGGTGGGCCCCCTCTGGTAGTTATTTGCTCCAATATTCCTTAAATATTCCATAAAATTTCTCCGTGAAGGCTCAGCTTGTTTGGAGTTGTGCATAATAGGTAGCCTGACATAGCCTTTTCAGGTCCAGATTTCCAGCTGCCAGAATTCTCCCTCTTGGTGTGTGCCTTGCAAATTATGAGAGAAAAGCATTAAAATTACTCCAAAAAGCATTACTATGGATACAAAAATTATAAATAACAGTAAGAAAACATGATGCAAAATGGACGTATCAACTCCCCCAAGCTTTGACCTTGCTTGTCCTCAAGCGAAAACCGAAATCAAAAACATGTCCACATGCTTTGAGAGAGAGGTGTCGATAAAAACAAAAATACGGACATAGAAGCATCATGTTGATTATTATAACAACAACAAAATTGAACATAGGACTTTTATCATCTAACTTGCATCATATACTTCCCATGAATAAGTAACCGTTCATCACATAATCGAAGTATAAAGCAGAAATTCCATTAAAAACCAACAAACTGTGTTCTCACTCAACTTTGCAACTACAATTCATCATCTTTTCAGGAAGAGTCACGTGTCGGAGCCTTCTAGCAAGTCCACATACTCAACCATCATATAGTCTTCTATGATTGCTAACACTCACCTCGTACCCATGAGCAAAACGTTTCAACCGAACACCAAGAAAGATAGGGGCTCATAGTTTCGCCTCAAGGGTGATGTCAACAATAATAACTCATGCTATCTATATTCAACTGGACATATGTGCCTAGATCTTTCGTCATCACATGATGCTTGCTGAAAGAGAAAATAAAAAAGGAATAGAAGGAAAACTTCGACTCTTTGCATAAAAGTAAAAGATAGGCCCTTCGCAGAGGGAAGCAGAGGTTGACATGCGCTTATTTGTTTGCATGCTCAATCCCTTAGTGCAAGAGAACATCACATTGTATTGCCCCTTAAGATGACAACCTTTATTATGCAGTCTGTCGCTTTTATTCTTTATCATCCAAGTTCGTACAATGCTCAATTTTCTCTTACACTAAATGATCTCACATATTTAGAAGCAATTTTTATTGCCTTTTTACACCATTGACAACTTACTTGAGGGATTTTGCTCAATCCATAGATAGGTATGGTGGACACTTGAAAAAGATTTGGGTTTAAGGGTTTTGGATGCACATGTAGTATCTCTACTTGGTGCAGAATTTTTGGCTAGCAAAGATAGGGGCAAGCATCACATGTTAAAGGATATATGACAATATGACTTCTATGTGAATATAAATATACAAAAATCATTAAGTTGTCTTCCTTGTCCAATGTCAACAATTTGGGCATATAATATTTTGATGAGGGCTCACAATCACAAAAGATTTTTAGCATAGTATATTTATATGTGAATCTTCTCTTCCCTTATTAATTCTTTCATTAGTTGCATCATTGACTAATGCCCTGTTTGTCAATCTCTAATAAAATTTCCTACTTATACTTTTCCTTATGTGTTGCTATCACCTACCATAGGATTAGTATATGATCTTATTGATTTACTTCTTTTCTTTTATTTATTTATTTTCTTCCTTTATTATTTCTTGTCTTTATTTGCAACATGAAAGTAAAGAAGGCAAAACTCGGACTAACTTTATTATAAAACTTGCACACGAATAAGAGGATAGATCACTAAGCAGACTCTCAAATAAGAAAGGATCAAGCTAACTTTATTTCATCTAAAGCAAAAAGATCGAACTAAGGTAAGTAAAAGCAAAAAAGATAGTGGGATGATATGATACCGGGGCACCTCCCCCAAGCTTGGCGGAAGCCAAGGGAAGTGCCCATACCCGATACTCAGTTCTCCCTTGGTGGTGAAGAAGCTTCTTCCTCCTCCTCGACAAACAGTGCTTGTGTTATCATCGGGGATGGATTTATGGTAGCTTCCTTGCTTGATAAATCCAACCAGGAACAACAAGAAAAGAGAACAGAGGATTTTTTTTGCGATACGATGGTTAACAGGTTCGGGAAGTATATATAAAAATTTTATCTTGTAGGACAAGTATACATAAGAAAAACAGAGTCCGAAAGGTGCCCCAGGTGGGCGCAACCCACCTAGGCGCGCCAGGCAATGCCCACTAGGGGATGTCTCCTGGGAGTTTCCTCATTTCCAAAATTCTAAAATATTCCAAAACAAACAAAAAATATTTTTGTGGATTTTTTGGAGACGTTTACTTTACCGTATTACGTACCTCCTTATTTTGACGATTCTGGGGTGTTTCGGAAGGACTCTTTTATGTGTTCTTCCGGTGTCAAAGTTTGGATAATATTACGTTCAACATTGATAGGCGTACCTAAGATATAATGCTTTATTCGTTACCCGTGACAACCTTCGGGTTAGTGCCTTCGAAATTATCTATTTTGATGGCTCCAGACTGGTAAACCTCCTCGATGAAATATGGGCCTTCCCATTTTGAGAGGAGCTTTCCTGCAAAAAATCTAAAATGAGAGTTGTACAAAAGAACATATTCTCTGGCTTTGAACTCACACTTTGGATTCTTTTGGCGTGCCATCTTTTAACTTTCTCTTTGAATAATTTTGCATTTTCATAAGCCTTGGTTCTCCGTTCATCTAAAGAGCTAATATCAAATAACCTCTTTTCACTGGCAAGTTTGAAATCATAGTTGAGTTCTTTAACTGCCCAGTATGCTTTATGTTCTAACTCAAGAGGCAAATGACAAGCTTTTCCATAAACCATTTTATAAGGAGGTATACCCATAGGATTTTTATATGTTGTTCTATAAGCCCAAAGTTCATCATCTAATTTATTAGACCAATTCTTCCTGGACCTATTGACAGTCTTTTGCAAAATTAATTTTATTTCCCTATTGATAAGTTCAACTTGACCACTAGACTGAGGATGATAAGGTGATGCAATTCTATGGTTAACATCATACTTGTCAAGCATTTTACGAAAAACACCATGAATAAAGTGTGAACCACCATCAGTTATTAGATATCTAGGGACTCCAAACCTTGGGAAAATAACTTCCTTAAGCATTTTAATAGAGGTGTTGTGATCAACACTACTAGTTGGAATAGCTTCTACCCATTTAGTAACATAATCAATAGCAACCAAAATATGTGTATACCCATTAGAGGAAGGAAAAGGTCCCATGTAATCAAATCCCCAAACATCAAATGGTTCGACAACAAGTGAATAATTCATAGGCATTTCTTGACGCTTACCAATATTACTTATTCTTTGGCATTCATCACAAGATGAGACGAACTTATGGGCATCCTTGAAGAGAGTAGGCCAATAAAATCCATATTGCAATACCTTGTGAGCAGTTCTATCTCCAGCATGATGCCCTCCATAAGACTCGGAGCGACATTTCCGTAGGATTTGTCCCTGTTCATGCTCAGGTACACAATGTCTAATAATACCATATACTCCTTCTTTATAAAGATGTGGGTCATCCCAAAAGTAATGTCTTAAATCATAGAAGATTTTTTTTCTTTTGTTGGTATGTAAAGCTAGGAGGTAAAAATTTATCAACAATGTAATTAGCATAATCAACATACCAAGGAGTATTATTAGCAACATTTATTGCAGCCAACTGCTCATCAGGAAAACTATCATCAATAGGTAGTGGGTCATCAAGCACATTTTCAAGCCTAGACAAGTTATCTTCTACAGGGTTCTCAACTCCTTTTCTATCAATAATATGTAAATCAAATTCTTATAACAAGAGAACCCAACCAATAAGTCTAGGTTTAGCATCTTTCTTTTCCATAAGATATTTAATAGCAGCATGGTCTGTGTGAACAGTTACTTTGGAATCAACAATATAAGGTCTAAATTTATCACAAGCAAACACTACTGCGAAAAATTCTTTTTCAGTAGTAGCATAATTTCTTTGGGCACTGTCTAGAGTTTTACTAGCATAATGAATAACATTCAATTTCTTATCAACTCTTTGTCCTAGAACAGCACCAACAGCATAATCACTAGCATCACACATAATTTCAAAAGGCAAGTTCCAATCAGGTGGTTGAACAATAGGAGCAGAAATTAAGGTTTTCTTGAGTGTTTCAAAGGCTTCTACAGAATCATCATCAAAATCAAAAGGAACATCCTTTGCAAAAGACTAGTAAGAGGCCTAGAAATTTTAGAGAAGTCTTTAATAAATCTCCTATAGAAACCAGCATGACCTAGGAAACTACGAATACCTTTGATGTCCTTAGGACATGGCATTTTCTCAATTGCATCAACCTTAGCTTGGTCCACTTCAGTACCTCTTTCAGAAATTTTATGACCCAAGACAATGCCCTCATTAACCATAAAGTGGCACTTCTCCCAATTCAAGACAAGATTTGTTTGTTCACATCTCTGCAAAACTCGCTCAAGATTGCTTAAACAATCATCAAAGGACTTCCCATAAACAGAAAAGTCATCCATGAAAACCTCAACAATCTTTTTCACAAAAGTCAGAGAATATAGCAGTCATACATCTTTGAAAGGTAGTAGGTGCATTATATAAACCGAAAGGCATACGTCTATAAGCAAATGTTCCAAAAGGACAATTAAAAGTGGTCTTTTCTTGATCAGATTGTAAGACATGTATTTGTGAAAAACTAGAGTATCCATCAAGGAAGCAAAAATGTGTGTTCTTAGATAGTGTTTCTAACATTTCATTAATAAAAGGCAGAGGGTAATGATCTTTTCTAATAGCTTTATTTAATTTTCTATAATCAATTACCATTCTATAGCCCGTGACAATTCTTTGTGGAATAAGCTCATTCTTATCATTAGGAACAACAGTAATACCTCCCTTCTTAGGGACACAATGAACATGACTTACCCATTTACTATCAGCTATAGGATAGATTATACCTGCTTCCAGAAGTTCTAATATTTCCGTTCTTACCACTTCTTTCATCTTCGGATTTAACCGACATTTATGATCAACAACTGGTTTACCATCAGGTTCCATATTAATTTTGTGCTGACATAGAGTGGGACTAATTCCCTTTAAATCATCAAGAGTATATCCAATAGCAGCTCGGTGCTTCCTTAGAACTTTTAGTAATCTTTCTTCTTCATGTTCTGAAAGGTTAGCACTAATAATAACAGGATATATCTTCTTTTCATCAAGATAAGCATATTTCAAAGTGTCTGGAAAAGATTTTAATTCAAACACAGGGTCACCTTTAGGTGGAGGAGGACCTCCAAGAGTTTCAATAGGCAAATTGTGTTTAAGCAGTGGACGTTGTTCAAAGAAGATCTTATCTATTTCATTTCTTTCATGCATATGTAAATCATTCGCATGGTCTAGCAAGTATTGCTCTAAAGGATCAGTAGGTGGCACAACAATAGAAGCAAGACCAATTAATTCATCCTTACTAGGCAATTCTTTTTCATGATAATTTCTACTAAACTTTGAAACTCGTGAGATTCATCACCAAAGCTAACACCGACAGTTTGTTTCTTACAATCTATTTTAGCATTGACGATGTTTAAGAAAGGTCTACCAAATATAATGGGACAAAATTTATCTTGTGGGGTGGTAAGAACAAGAAAATCAGTAGGGTATTTTATCTTCCCACACAAGACTTCAACATCTCTAAGAATCCCAATGGGTGATATAGTATCTCTATTAGCAAGTTTAATAGTAACGTTTATGTCTTCTATTTCAGCAGGTGCTATTTCATCTCTAATTTCTTCATATAAGGAGTGGGGAATGGCACTCACACTAGCACCATGTCACATAAACCATGATAACAGTGATATCCTATTTTAACCGAAACAACATGCATGCCAACAACTGGTCTATGTTTATCTTTCCCCTCAGGTTTAACAATTCTAGCAGCTTCTTCACAAAAGTAAATAACATGCCCATCCATATCTTCTTCCAAGAGATCTTTAACCATAGCAATGCTAGGTTCTACTTTAATTTGCTCGTCAGGTTTAGATGTTCTAACATAGCTTTTGTTAACCACAATTGAAACTTTAGCATGTTCTTTTATCCTAACAGGAAAAGGTGGTTTCTCAATATAAGCAGGAGGAACAACTGGATCAACATTATAAAGTATAGTTTCTTATTTAACTGGTACTGGTTCTTTAATTTCATCTTTAATAGGTGGGTGATATTTAACCCACTTTTCTTTAGGAAGTTCAATATGAGTAGCAAATGATTCACAAAAGGAGGCTACTATATCAGAGTCAAGTCCATATTTAGTGCTAAACTTTTGAAAAGCATCGATAACCATAAAAGATTTAACACAATCATACTTAAGCTTTATACCTGACTCTTTACCTTCGTCAAGTTCCCAATCTTTAGAGTTGCGTTTAATTCTTTCCAAAAGATCCCGTCGGAATTCAATAGTCTTCTTCATAAAAGAACCAGTACATGAAGTATCGAGCGTGGTTTGATCATTACGAGAAAGACGAGCATAAAATTTTTGAATAATAATTTCTCTTGAGATCTCATGATTGGGGCATGAATATAACATCGACTGAAGCCTCCCCCAAGCTAGAGCGATACTTTCTCCTTCATGAGGCCAAAAATTATATATATAATTCCGATCACGACGAACTAGATGCATAGGATAATTTTTTTGATGGAACTCCAATTTCATACGATTCCAATTCCATGATCCAATATCATCACATAGCCTATACCATGCCAATGTTTTTCCCTTCAAAGATAAAGGGAAAACCTTTTTCATCACTTCATCCCTGGGTAAACCTACAAGCTTAAACAACCCACAAATTTGTTCCACATGTATCAAGTGCATATCATGATGTTCAGTTCCATCTCCTGCATAAGGATTAGCTAGCAGTTGTTCTATCATACCCGAAGGGATTTCATATTCAATATTTTCAGTAGGTGCAGTAGGTTGAGGGGTAACTAATTGTGGTTCCGAACGAGGTGAAGATACCCCGAACAAACCCCTCAAAGGATTGTTTTCCATAGTAACAAGTGACAATAAATTTCAGCACACTATATAAATGTTTCCTTACCGAATTCCACTTACCAAAGGCACTTCACTCCCCGGCAACGGCGCTAGAAAATAGCCTTGATGACCCACAAGTATAGGGGATCAACTGTAGCTCTTTTCGATAAGTAAGAGTGTCGAACCCAACGAGGAGTAGAAGGAAATGACAAGTGAGATGATGTCTGCAAGTGCTGAAAATGTTTTTAGTAAGATGATGTCTGCAAGTGCTGAAACTGTAAGTAGCAAGTAGTTTGATAGCAAGATAATTTGTAACGAGCAAGTAACGATAGTAGAAATAAGTATGCAGAAAGGTAGCCCAGTCCTTTTTAGACAAAGGACAGGCCAAAACGGTCTCTTATAACAAGAAAAGCGTTCTTGAGGGTACACATGAATTTCATCTAGTTACTTTCATCATGTTGGTTTGATTTGTGTTCGCTACTTTGATAATTTGATATGTGGGTGGACCAGTGCTTAGGTGCTGTTCTTACTTGAACAAACCTCCTACTTATGATTAACCCTCCCACAAGCATCCGCAACTACGAGAAAAGTATAAAGAATAAATTCTAACCATAGCATTAAACTCTAGGATCCAATCGGTCCCTTACGGAATAGTGCATAAACTGGGGTTTAAGTTTCTGTCACTCTCACAACCCGCCATCTATTTACTACTCCACAATGCATTCCCTTAGGCCCAAATATGGTGAAGTGTCATGTAGTCGACGTTCACATGACACCACTAAGGGAATCACAACATACATACTATCAAAATATCGAACACATATCAAATTCACATGATTACTTGCAACATGATTTCTCCCGAGACCTCAAGAACGAAAGTAACTACTCACAAATGATAAACATGCTCAAGATCAGAGGGGTATTGAATAGCATAATGGATCTAAACATATAATCTTCCACCAAATAAACCATATAGTAATCAACTACAAGATGTAATCAACACTACTAGTCACCCACGGGCGCCAATCTATAGTTTTGATATAAAGATTGAACGCAAGAGATGAACTAGGGTTTGAGAGGAGTTGGTGATGTGAAGATGTTGATGAAGATGGCCCTCCCCAGGATGGGAGAGTTGTTGGTGATGATGATGATGATGATTTCCCCCTCCAGAAGGGAAGTTCCCCTGGCAGAATCGCTCCGCCGGGGGGGGGGGGGGGCAAAAGTGCTCCTTCCCATGTTCCTCCTCGAGACGGCGGCGCTTTGTCCCGAATGTCCTCCCTCTATTTTTTCTAGGTCAAAATGACTTATATACCAGAAGATGGGCACTAGAGGTGGGCCGAGGAGGGCACAACCCACAAGGGCGCGCCTAGGCTCCCTGGCGCGTCTAGGTGGGTTGTGCCCACCTGGTAGGCCCCCTTTGGCAGTTATTTGCTCCAATATTCCATAAAAATTCTCCGTGAAGGCTCAACTTGTTTGGAGTTGTGCAGAATAGGTAGCCTGACATAGCCTTTTCAGGTCCATATTTCCAGCTACGAGAATTCTCCCTCTTGGTGTGTACGCTGCAAATTATGAGAGAAAAGGCATTAGAATTACTCCAAAAAGCATTATTATGGAAAAAACATTATAAATAACAGTAAGAAAACATGATGCAAAATGGACATATCACCTTCCTACTCCGAATAGGAATAGGAGAGGGGGTTGGCCAAATTGGGAGAGGACCCCAAGTAGGATTCCTCCTACTTGGGGCGCCCCCTTGGCTGCCTCTCCTCCCATCCAACCTATATATATATATATGTGTGTGGGGGGGGGGGAGGGGGAGCCTACAAGACACAACATCAATTATTAGCCGTGTGCGGTGCCCCCCTCCACAGTTTACACCCCAGTCATATTCTCGCGGTGCTTAGGCGAAGCCCTGCATGGATCACATCACCATCATGGTCACCACGCCGTCGTGCTGACGGAACTCATTTACTTCCTTGACACCTTTGCTGGATCAAGAGGACGAGGGACGTCATCGAGCTGAACGTGTGCAGAAGTCGAGGTTTCGTACGCTTGGTACTTGATCGGTCGGAGCTAGAAGAAGTTCGACTACATCAACCACGTTGTCAAACGCTTCCGCTTTCGGTCTATGAGGGTATGTATACACACTCTCTCCCTCTCGTTGCTATGCATCTCCTAGATAGATCTTGCGTGAACATAGGAACTTTTTGAAATTTCATGCTACGTTCCCCAACAGTGGCATCCCAGCCAGGTCTATGCGTAGATGATATGCACGAGTAGAACATAAAGAGTTGTGGGCGGTGATCATCATACTGCTTACCACCAATGTCTTATTTTGATTCGGCGGTATTGTTGGATGAAGCGGCCCGGACCAACCTTACATGACCATGTTCATGAAACCGGTTCCACCGACAGACATGCACTAGTTTTGCATAAATGTGGCTGGCGGGTGTCTATTTCTCCTACTTTAGTTGAATCGAATTTGACTACGGCCGGTCCTTGTTGAAGGTTAAAATAGAAAACTTGATAAATCACCATTGTGGTTTTTGTGCTGTAGGTAAGAACGGTTCTTGCTAGAAGCTCATAGCAGCCACGTAAAACTTGCAACAACAAAGTAGAGGCGTCTAACTTGTTTCTGCAGGGCATGTTGTGATGTGATATGGTCAAGACATGATGTGATATATGTTATAGGATGAGATGATCATGTTCTGTAAAAGTTATCGGCAACCAGCAGGAGCCTTATGGTTGTCTCTTTATTGTATGAAATGCAAATTCATGTAATTGCTTTACTTTATCACAAATCGGTAGTGATAGTTGTAGAAGCAAAAGTTGGCGAGACAACCACGACGCGATGATGGAGATCAAGGTGTCGAACCGGTGATAATGGGGATCATGACGATGCTTTGGAGATGGAGATCAAAAGCACAAGATGATGATGGCCATATAATGTCACATATTTTTGATTGCATGTGATGTTTATCTTTATGCATCTTATTTTGCTTAGTACGGGGATAACATTATAAGATGATCCCTTAACTAAATTTCAAGGTATAAGTGTTCTCCCTGAGTATGCACTGTTGCGATAGTTCTTCGCGCTGAGACACCACGTGATGATCGGGTGTGATAGGCTCTATGTTCACATCAACAGGTGCAAGAAAGTTTTTCACATGTGGAATACTCGGGTTAAACTTGACGAGCCTAGCATGTACAGACATGGCCTCAAAACAATAGAGTCCGAAAGGTCGAACGTGAATCATATAGTAGATATGATCAATGATATGTCTCCAACGTATCTATAATTTTTGATTGTTCCATGCTATTATATTATCTATTTTGGATGTTTTATATGCATTTATATGCTATTTTATATTATTTTTGGGACTAACCTATTAACCTAGATCCCAATGCCAGTTAATGTTTTTTGCCTGTTTTAGAGTTTCGTAGTAAAGGAATACCAAACGGAGTCCAAACGGAAAGAAACTTTCACGATGATCTTTCTTGGACTAGAAGCAAACCGAGAGACTTGGAGATGAAGTCGGAGTCGCAACAAGGCAGCCACGAGGGTGGAGGGCACGCCCAGGGGGGTAGGGTGCGCCCCCTACCTCGTGGGCCCCTCGGAGTTCTCCTCACCTAATTCTTTCGCCCATATATACTCTTATACCGCAAAACCATCCGGGAGAGCCACGAAAACACTTTTCCACCGCCACAACCTTCTGTACCCGTGAGATCCCATCTAGGGGCCTTTTTCGGCGTCCCGCCGGAGGGGGATTCGAACACGAAGAGCTTCTACATCAACACCATTGCCCTTCCGATGAAGCGTGAGTAGTTTACCACAGACCTACGGGTCCATAGCTAGTAGCTAGATGGCTTATTATCTCTCTTTGATTCTCAATACCATGTTCTCCTCAATGTTCTTGGAGATCTATTCGATGTAATATTCTTTTGCGATGTGTTTGCCGAAATCCGATGAATTGTGGATTTATGATCAGATTATCTATGAATATTATTTGAGTCTTCTCTGAATTCTTATATGCATGATTTCATATCTTTGCAAGTCTCTTCGAATTATTTGGTTAGTTTGGCCTTCTAGATTGGTTTTTCTTGCAACGGGAGAAGTGCTTAGCTTTGGGTTCAATCTTGCGGTGTCCTTTCCCAGTGACAGTAGGGGCAGCAAGGCACGTATTGTATTGTTGCCATTGAGCATAAAAAGATGGGGTTTTCATCATATTGCTTGAGTTAATTCCTCTACATCATGTCATCTTACCTAATGCGTTACTCTATTCTTGTAACACCCCAAAAATTTAATCATGTTTTAATTATTAAAATTTTGCCAGGAGTTTAAAAATTTTTGCTCTCTGGATTTTCTGTTGATTTCAGAACCATTTTTCTTTAATATTGAGGAGTTTTTCCCCCAAGTGGAAACTTTCCAAAAATATTATTGGACTTCTATACTCTCTCAATAAAACAATTTTTAATCAGTGGTTTTATCTGCATAATTGTTTTTCTTGAGCCTTATTCTATCAAAGTGATTTTCATAGCCTCTTTTGCACTGCAACCATTTGATAAATGCAACTAAAATTTTCACCAAAATTTGGGGATGACATATGATGTCCCTAAATCACTTTTGTGCAAAAACATCTTCTGTTCATTGGAGATTTTGAGCTCTACACCTAATTCTTAAATCTGGTCCAGTGGGCAATTTTGCACTACAACCTATTTAAATATTTCTTTAAAACTTCCACCAAAATTAGGGGAGGTCAGTAGAAGTATATTATCCATATTTATGCAAAAACCCAGTTATGTCCTTTAAAAAATTTGAGTGAATCAACCTCTTTTTCATGCAGTTGGAGTTTGATATGTTGTTGGAGTTTGATATGTTGAGATGGTAGTCACCATCACATGCCTCTCATGCATACCGGAAGGAACCCAGGAAAGCCTCTGTCTTGGGTAGACACGAGCTTGTCTCCGGTCATTGAGACGATTGTGTCCGGTACAGCATATTGAGACATGATGAGTGGTGGTTATGTCTGTTGGTTGAAGACATATTTGTTATGCTAATTATGCAGGTAACACATAAACCTCCTGAGTCGACCGTAGATCGAGTCTTGTTCCAGTAACCCCCAAATTTGTTTCGTGCTACCAATTGTCCCTGCCACAGGTAGGGTACGGTTCAGTAATTTGTCAACCCCTTTCTAGCACACACCGTACAGAGGGGCCGGGATGAGGGTACCATGGCCATGGATTAAAGCCAGTCATCCGGTCAGGGGGCATGGGTGTTTCGGTTGTAGCCGAGGGGGTAGCTTCCCTAGTTTGTGCGCGGTATAAATTTTGTGATCCCATGCTAATCGAGGTTGTAGCCTCCCCACTTAGAGTTTTGCTCAGTGAGTGTCGTGGGTGATTTCGGACACCGATGAGTCAAGCTGGTGTGTGCGGTTGGGTGTGTTTTCAACTGAAAGACCGTAAGCGGAATTAGTCCGGATGGGCTAACGGAATCTGCTACTCGTGGGTAAAGAGTATACCCTCTGTAGAGATTAAACCTATTCGAGTAGCCGTGTCCATGGTTAAGGACTACAGTCTGGGTTGGGTCAAGTGTCGATCTTAGTGTCGGTCTTCGGAGGAAAAACAACTAAGTCAGAACTTTGATTTTTACCAGTGACATATGATGATTGTGATTATTATTCTTATGGACTAGCAATGTTCACTATTTGATTTATTGAGTATCTCTGGGACGGTTCTACCTCCGGGATATTCTTTGTGATTATTTTGAGCCCTTTATGTGGTGTCGCATAGACGCCCGACTGTGGCATGTTTATTATTTATTTAACCTATAAGCCCTTTATGTGGTGTCGCTGAGACGCCCGACTGTGGCATGCTTGTTTTTATTTACCATATAAGCCCTTTATGTGGTGTCGCACAGACGCCCGACTGTGGCATGTTTTGCTATTTATTTACCATATAAGCCCTTTATGCGATGTCGCTGAGACGCCTGACTATGGCATGCTTGTTATGCATTTACCCTATAAGCCCTTTATGTGGCGTCGCACAGACGCCCGACTGCGGCACATTTGTTATTTATTTCACTTATGAGCCCTTTCTGTGGTGTGCTCAGACACCCGACTGAGGCATTCTATTTCTACTCTCTAATTGCATTATCCAAGTGTTGCGTGAAGAACTTGTCTGCGTGCATCATGGATTTTATTTTTGTGACTGACGTTGTGATCATAGAATATTTCAGAGCATGATTATCGTTAGTTATATTATACCTGTGTTCAAAATGTTTGCGAGTACATTCAAAGTACTCACTGGCTTGTCCCTGGCTATTGTCTTGGCCAGATTTCTTGCGCGGAGAGGAGCAACGAGATGACAGCCCCCGAAACCGAATCAATGGTGATAGCAGTCTCGCGAAGATAGGAGTTAACCTGGTCAGTTGTTCCTGTGGGAAATGGAGTCCCATAGACACTAATGATCCACAAACTGCTTCCGCCAACAACCACTAGAAACCTTGTGTTGTACTCATAGGCCAGAATGGTCTTGTACTACATATGATGTACTTTGCTTGGAGTTTTTGTATCAAGTTTGTGTCTTGCCAGCTAACAGTAATCCTGGGGCTGGTAAGCATAAGGGCCATTTTCTGAGAAATTAACATCCCAAAAACCCGGTCCTGACAGACTTGGTATCAGAGCCAGGCTGACCATTGGCTAATCCTATCTTAGCCAGGTCAATAAACCTAGGTTAACCAAACCACCAGACCGTAACCTAACTTCGGCCAAGCTTCTCGCGTAAGATAGCCCCATAGTGACCCGACACCTTTTGGCAGTCGGTGCCCAACCTATCAGCCTAGCCTGTCGATCGCACGCCAGTGGCGACACCTAAATTGTCTCATTCGCAAGCGTGCGAAGGAAGACTCCGCCCTCTTTTTCTGTAAAAAGGCGCGCTAACCTCAACACAGCACAACCCAGCCTCCTTCCCCAAACCAAGCCATAATGCCTGGCCCCGTCGTGCATAATGAAACCACGGCAAACAACCTTGGAGGATTTGTGACCGTGCTAGCAAACCTCACCCGCCATGCTTTTGCATTAGAGGAGCCTCCAGAATATGTTGTGTACCAAGGACCCATGAGCAGTGAGAGCCGTTAATTCTGGGCCATTGTGCACATCTATGGTAGGGGTCTATCGCCAGAACGCCCCTACAGGTTCACCGGAAGGACAACTTCCTTTGAGCCACAAGCCATTCAACTAGCTGCTCGAGAGGCTATAGTTCAACTCCGGCACTTGTCGCCCAGAGTTAACTGTCGCTCGTTCTACTACTACCCCAGCCGTGATGGGTATGGTAGGCCACCCCAGGTTGTCAACGGAGATCATGAGACGGATCCTGCATTATTGCATCTGGTGTGCTATGTAGGTGCACTAGAGGAACTGTTCGATCAAATCACCCTTGATCTGATCGTAGCTCGTGGAGAGCTGGTTCGCCGAGCCCCGGCGAGAGGAGAAGATGAACCTGACGCGACAACCCAGTCATGCTGTTCGGACACCCGATCGAGACCTTGAGGAATGCCCCAGCCATCGACCATAATGCTTTGGTGTCCCCAGAAGTGCTTCGTCGCATTTTGGGAACACGCTCCAGCGGGATTGTGGCCAACAATCCCTGGGATGGTCATCTTCGCTACCCCGACCCGGCAACCCCTCAACCCCCTCCAGCTAATCCCGACGGCGAAACCCATGGAGAAGCCTCGACGTCCACAAGACAGGCTCGTTTAGATATAAACGAGGTAGACTGAGTCACTCGAGTAGTACCGAGTCTTAGTAAGCCCACGCCCTGTGATTTTGTAATCCTGCATCGACTTGAATAATAGCTGCTTGTTTGTGTGCCTCTGTTTTTAAATAGCAGCCTTGCATTAAATATGTGAGCATGCAGTTGCAATTTTTTTTCCGGGCACAACTACCAAAATCACGCAGACGACTTCCACAGTAATACATCACTTTTGCGGGATATGTGTAGCTCTAGCATTGACCCCGACCCCATGGAGCAGACGCGATCGACTAGTTACCTTTCACCATGGTAAATAACCTAGCCCGAAATGCTATATAAGAGGCCACCCCGTGATCTTGCCAAGTTCCCCTCACCCTGAGCACCACTCGCACAACCATTTCCATTGCCATGCCGATCCCTAGTATTTATCTGAGGACTCCAGATGCAACTCCAGGTAGCTTCGTTAAAGTTTTGTGGGACTTTACCTGCAGTACCATGAGTGCTACCCATCCACCCCAGTATGAGCTGCTCAAGTCGAGGATCACCCCATCCACCTCGAAATATTGGGCAGTGGTGCACGTTCCTCCCGCAAACCCAAACCAAGACCCCACAGAAGCTTCCTTCGTGGGGAAATCTATGCCGACTCCGCATATGGCCATAGAAGCTGCTGCGTATGAGGCGCTTACTCGTCTTCGATTCGCGGTACCCTATGCCAGCGAACGAGGGTATTATTACTTCCCGAGTCGTGCAGCACCCGGAGAAGTAACATCTTTTCCCAGTGAATGAATCGAGAGAGACCCAGTATTGGCCAATCTTGCGCAGTATGTCATCGCTCAAGAGCGCTTGACCCAGCGAGTAATGGGATATCTCCAGAGCCTCGCTGATTTGAATCCTCAAATCGCCATCGGCAGACCACTGAGGCCCAACCAGGAGAGGCACATTCATCGACTGGTCAATCCACTTCCCACGATAGAAGAAGAGTGTACCCCGATTCCAGAGACTTTTTCTCAAGACCCTGTCCAACTACCATTATTGTTGTAGATGTCATTACTATGTTTATGGTCCCTGCATTTATTTATGTATTGCAACTTGTGTGTGATATCCTAAATTTGTGCGATGAAATATATTGTTAGTTTTAGTCTATATGAGTGATTTTACTACGGTAAAAAATTTATTAACTGTTTTCACTCTCAGTAAATTTTCTGAAGTGAGATTTTCTTGGAGTTGTTGCAGCACACGTTTCTTCACGACATAGATTTTTATTTCACGCAGCACCATTACAGCAGACTCACAACCACTCGACCTAGTGCAAATCCTCGTGCACATTTTTGCACCAAGCTAATCACCTACCTAACACCCCACAGTCTCAGAGGAAGAGATTTGTGAGTAATTACTTAGGTACAAATTACCTCTGGCACCCTGACAGCAGTTAGCACCTAACACCGCGCCTAATCATCATGATCACCGCCACCGCAGAGAACTAACACTCAAGCGGCCGCATCACGATGATCATCGAGGATCATCACGCACAGGAGCACAGAGAGCCCCAGCAATGTTGCCAACCCTCCGCACAACAGGATCACGTACCAGTCCGGCATCGCCTCCGCCATTAGAGCCTCGTCTCGAGCTCCTGCAGACAGAAATGGAGGAGACGGAGGAGAAGGAGAGGCGAGGTCAGATGGAGGAAGAAGAAGGGGCACCACGGTCGTTTTATAGCTCGAGATCGGTGTACGGTGGGCAAAGTCCACCAGCACCGCTTGTCGCTCGATCGCCGGTGTTCGGAGGCGAATCCATGAGCAGTGCCGACAGCGCACTGGCCCGCGAGGTGAGTGCATGCTGCGCCAGCAGCTAGCACGCCGTGCACTACCACAGTACGGCCTAGATGCCCTACGAGCTAGACGTCGTCGGTGGAGAAAGCGCGGGAAAGCGCGCGGGAGAGAGGAAGATGAGAGATCCAGAGGTAGAGGAAGAGACCGACAGTGGACCCCGGGTCCACCTGTCAGCCACAGAGAGCACTGTGCTCTCGCGTACGACCAACGTATATTTTCAGTAATTTAGAAGTTTATTCTAAATTTACTGTAACCGATAGTAGACACTGACCGTAAATTTTTCCACCCATCGCCAGTGTGCCACACTGTAGTTTTGCACCACTTATTGCCCTCTCACTGTAGCTAAGTTTTAATTATAGGAGTAAAATTTATTGTCAAACAACCCTTATCAAATCTCGAGGACGATATTCCTTTTTTAAGGGGGGTAGTGTTGTAACACCCCAAAAATTTAATCATGTTTTAATTATTAAAATTTTGCCAGGAGTTTAAAATTTTTTGCTCTCTGGATTTTCTGTTGATTTCAGAACCACTTTTCTTTAATATTGAGGAGTTTTTCCCCCAAGTGGAAACTTTCCAAAAATATTATTGGACTTCTATACTCTCTCAATAAAACAATTCTTAATCAGTGGTTTTATCTGCATAATTGTTTTTCTTGAGCCTTATTCTGTCAAAGTGATTTTCAGAGCCTCTTTTGCACTGCAACCATTTGATAAATGCAACTAAAATTTTCACCAAAATTTGGGATGACATATGATGTCCCTAAACCACTTTTGTGCAAAAACATCTTCTGTTCATTGGAGATTTTGAGCTCTACACCTAATTCTTAAATCTGGTCCAGTGGGCAATTTTGCACTACAACCTATTTAAATATTTCTTTAAAACTTCCACCAAAATTAGGGGAGGTTAGTAGAAGTATATTATCCATATTTATGCAAAAACCCAGTTATGTCCTTTAAATTTTTTGAGTGAATCAACCTCTTTTTCATTCTGGTCCAACTTGAGGATTTATACTGCAACCATGTTTTTACTTGCTCTTTTACCCATGGTCCTTTTTCCTACTTGTAGTTCTTCATACAAAACCCTTAAGTCTAGAAGCATGAACCCATTGGAATAGTTTTGGTCCATGTAATGACAACCTTTAGTTTCTGCCAAAAACTGATTTTCTCAAATATTTGCACTAACAAGTTTCTTCCCTTGACAAACTAACCTGACTACAATCACCTACACCTAAAGAGACCCTAATCTGGAGATTTTGACCACTCCAAGAAATGCCTAGGTGCCCTTGGCATTTTGCCAAACACCTTGTGTGCATGGCCAGTTTTGACATGGTTTTTAGTTAGCATTGCAAGCTTGGTCTCCTGGCCTAACCCCCATGTCCATTAGCTTTCTTGCAAACCGTAGTCTGGTCCTGTTAGTTGCCAGCCTCACCCGAGCGCTCTAGACCACCTTGGCATTCTGTCGAACATGTCGCGTGCATGCTCTCTGGGCGCATTTTGCACGCGCGTGCACCGAGCCGCCGCGTTGCGCCCCTGACTTTTGATCGCCCTGCAGAGCCGCGCCCCACCCTCGACCACTCGCCAGAACGCGCCAAGATGCCTCTGGTGCCCTACAGTGCCGTCGTCAAAGCCCCTTGGAGGCACGCCGGCGTCCGCAGTGAGCTCCTGCCACGGTCGGCGCCGCCCGAGCCGCAGCCGCGCGCCAGCTGCCCCTGGAGCAGTCCGAGCTTATCCCCTCACTCATCTGCAAGCGCTCGTCGGTGCCACGATGCCCTGCCGCAGCAGAAACGGTCGGCCGACGAACTTATCCTCGGCGATGGCGGAACCGACCTAGCTACACTATAAATGGTGACCCCGAGCTCCTCCTAGACCTCAGGCAGCCTCAAGCCACTCCCCTAGCGCTCCCCTAGCTCGCAATCGACCAGGAGAGGCCATCTCCCCCGTCTCCGGCCAGCTCGGCCACCGCCGCCCTCCGGTCCGTTTTGTCGCAACCAGACCCTTCCCCGTCCAGCCAACGCCACCACCCGGCTCCCCTTCGTCTTGCGGAGCCGCCCAACTGCTCAAACACGACCGGGAGCCACCGTAGTTCGAACGCTCAAAACTCCCGAAGCCACCGGCCACCGCGAAGCTCACCGCCGGTGACTCCCTCCGTCCCCACCTGACTAACGACCACCAGGAGGACCGCACAGGACTCGCAGATCCATCTCCACCCTCGGTGTCTCGAACGGTGCCGCCGTTCGCCGGCGAGCGTCGCCGGAGTCCCGCCCGCTCGGGCAGAGAAAGAGGAGGGAGAGAAGACCAGTCAAACCTGACCAGTGGGCTCGCTGGACCCACTGTCAATGACACACGCGCCGTCCACGCTGGATAAGTGGAGGCGTAAAACCAAAGTACGCCTTCGACGTGGATTTTGGAGAGAGGAGAAAACTTTCAAAGTTTTGGGAATGCACCCTGCCTCCCCACAACTTGAAGTCAAGCATTCTGAACCCTGGCATAATATTGTCGTGTGTTGTTTGATACGGTTACAACACCTCTTGTCTCGGAGTTTTTCGTTATTTTGCTGTGATGATAAGTTCAAACTCACGAGTGCATATTGATGATTCATGTTGTTGGAGTTTGATATGTTGAGATGGTAGTCACCATCACATGCCTCTCATGCATACCGGAAAGAACATGGGAAAGCCTCTGTCTTGGGTAGACATGTGCTTGTCTCCGGTCATCGAGACGATTGTGTCCGGTACGACATAGTGAGACATGATGAGTGGTGGTTATGTCTGTTGGTTGAAGACATATTTGTTATGCTAATTATGCAGGTAACACATAAACCTCCTGAGTCGACCGTAGATCGAGTCTTGTTCCAGTAACCCCCACACTTGTTTCGTGCTACCACTTGTCCCTGCCACAGGGAGGGTATGGTTCAGTAATTTGTCAACCCCTTTCTAGCACACACCGTACAGAGGGGCCGGGATGAGGGTACCATGGCCATGGATTAAAGCCAGTCATCCGGTCAGGGGGCATGGGTGTTTCGGTTGTAGTCGAGGGGGTAGCTTCCCCAGTTTGCGCATGGTATAAATTTTTTGATCCCATGCTAATCGAGGTTGTAGCCTCCCCACTTAGAGTTTTTCTCAATGAGTGTCGTGGGTGATTCCAGACACCGATGAGTCAAGATGGTGTGCGCGGCTGGGTGTGTTTTCAACTGAAAGACTGTAAGTGGAATTAGTCCGGATGGGCTAACGGAATCCGTTACTCGTGGGTAAAGAGTACACCCTCTGTAGAGATTAAACCTATTCTAGTAGCCGTGTCCATGGTTAAGGACTACAGTCTGGGTTGGGTCAAGTGTCAGTCTTAGTATCGGTCTTCAGAGGAAAAACAACTAAGTCAGAACTTTGATTTTTACCAGTGACATATGATGATTGTGATTATTATTCTTATGGACTTACGATGTTCACTATTTGATTTATTGAGTATCTCTGGGACGGTTCTACCTCCGGGATATTCTTTGTGATTATTTTGAGCCCTTTATATGGTTTCACATAGACGCCCGACTGTGGCATGTTTATTATTTATTTAACCTATAAGCCCTTTATGTGGTGTCGCTGAGACGCCCGACTGTGGCATGCTTGTTTTTATTTACCATATAAGCCCTTTATGTGGTGTCGCACAGACGCCCGACTGTGGCATGTTTTGCTATTTATTTACCATATAAGCCCTTTATGTGGTGTCGCTGAGACGCCCGACTATGGCATGCTTGTTATGCATTTACCCTATAAGCCCTTTATGTGGCATCGCACAGACGCCCGACTGCGACACGTTTGTTATTTATTTCACTTATGAGCCCTTTCTGTGGTGTCGCTCAGACACCCGACTGAGGCATTATATTTCTACTCTCTAATTGCATTATCCAAGTGTTGCGTGAATAACTTGTCTGTGTGCATCATGGATTTTATTTTTGTGACTGACGTTGTGATCATAGAATATTTCAGAGCATGATTATCGTTAGTTATATTATACCTGTGTTCGAAATGTTTGCGAGTACATTCAAAGTACTCACTGGCTTGTCCCTGGCTATTGTCTTGGCCAGATTTCTTGTGCGGAGAGGAGCAACGAGATGACAGCCCCCGGAACTGAATCAATGGTGATAGCAGTGATGGAGTCATGTACCTAGGGTAGGGTCACAGACCTGATCTAAGTACCCTGCCCAAGGACACCCTTAGAAGAGATCACCTTACAGTCGACCTACGAGGGACTCACTCGACTGACTTGAAGGACTCGACCACGAAGACTCACTCGACCACCAGAAGGTCAAGAGGCACTCTGCACTGCAACGGTCTGTAATCAAGTAGACTTTATGATAGTAAAGACACTTTATGTGGGGCGTTACCAGTAACGCCCCGGACTTAATGTACCTTAAACCCTTCATTACATGGGTTGGCTGGGGTCCTGGCGCACTCTATATAAGCCACCCCCCTCCACAGGCAGAAGGGTTCGGCACCCTGTAATCCATTTACACATAATCCACTCGACCGCCTCCGGGCTCCGAGACGTAGGGCTTTTACTTCCTCCGAGAAGGGCCTGAACTCGTACATCTCTTGTGTTTACAACCTCTCCATAGCTAGGACCTTGCCTCTCCATACCTACCCCCACTCTACTGTCAGATTTAGATCCACGACAGTTGGCGCCCACCTTGGGGCCGGTGTTTTAGCGATTTTGTGGAGAAGTTGTGATTCTTCCGAGTACTTTCATCATGGTAGCTGCTGGAGTTTTGGTCGAGGGTCGAGAGATTCGTCTCGGTGCTCTCACCTTCATCGCCGACGACTCCGCCTGGCTCTAGGAGGCTCCACTCGACGTTGATGCGCTCCCCGTCCGCGGTGCGACGCATTTTCGCGCATGTGTCCGCGGTGTTCTGCTGCGGCAACCGTCGACCCCATATCGGTCAACTCCCCTATCGACCACCCTCCCGGTCTCCCGCCAGCGCTAGCGCTCGGGTCGGTCGAGGCTTCAGCGGTGGGTGAGACACGCGGTGGCTCGCCAGACGGCCACCACCCAAGTTGCGGCAATCGAGCCCGACGAATCTCTCTACGGCCTGTTCGATCTGTCGACTGGCTCCATAGAGACTGCATCCGAATGCGATAGCAGTGATCCAGCGGCAGAAATCCTGATGGTCGACGGGCCTCGCAGCCCCCCTTGCTTCGCCCGTGATGGTGGGGCAGGCGACGGAGGCGACCCCACACGAGACCACGAAGAGTACCAGCCCGAGCCACTCGACTCTCTGCAAAGAGAGGAACTTCACCACAGGAACATGGATGCCCTGCATACTCCCATCGCGGGAGAAACCCCCGAGGCTCGCGCCTTGGAGGAGGCACGTTTGGCCAATTTGGCCGAACGCGCTTGCCTGGAGAATCTTCAGCGAGCACTCGACGAGCGCGCGCGGCAACGAGTTCCCGACACCAATCGACGTCAACTCTTCCCGCCGACTCAGGTATATCGAACCCCAATCCAGAATTTAGCAGCTGCGACCCGTATAGCAGAGTCCATCCAGCCCTCTCAGTCGGAAGCTGGCAGAGGCTTGATGCAGATCAGGGATCTGCTCCGGGCAGCAGGAGATCAGAATTCAGCCGTGTCGCAGTCGCGCAACAGAATTCATAGTCGATCCGTCGCTGCGAATACGGTTCGGTCGACTCACAGTCCCAGATCGCCTCCGCGGCGTGAAGGGCGCGAGAATCGGCGAGACCAATATGGAGACCGACACGACCGAGATGATAGGCGTCGACCGGAACAGAGCCCATCGAGGTGGACTCGACAGAGATGCGCCCAGGAGCAGTCGAGTGCACGTTTCTAGTCCGGAATGTTTCAGCAGAGCTATCAGAGCTGCAGTGATTCCTCCCAATTTCAGGTTAGCAACAGGAGTCAGCAAGTTCATCGGTGAGTCTAAGCCTGAAACTTGGCTTGAGGACTACCGAGTGGCGGTTCAGATTGGTGGTGGGAATGACGAGGTGGCCATGAAGCATTTGCCCCTCATGTTGGAAGGTTCTGCCAGAGCATGGTTGAATCAGTTACCTCCTAGCAGCATTTACACTTGGGAAGATCTGTCCCGAGTGTTCGTCAGAACGTTTGAGGGAACTAGCAAGTCTGTGTGCAGAAGACCAATGAGACTCTCAGGGAGTATATTCAGAGATGGATCACTTTGCACCATACTGTGGAAAATGTGTCTGATCATCAGGCAGTCTGCGCCTTCAAGGATGGCGTCAAGAACAGAGAATTGAGTTTGAAATTTGGTCGAACCGGAGACATGACCTTGAGTCGGATGATGGAAATTGCTACCAAGTACGCCAACGGCGAAGAAGAAGACTGACTCCGAAGCGGCAAGCACAAGCCGAGCCAGTCGGAGAAGGGAAACACCAGTCGGAAACAGAAGCGGAAGGCTGAACCGGCAGCTCCTGGAGAGGCTCTGGCCGCGACTCATGGAAAGTTTAAAGGGAAACCAAAAGGATCCTGGAACCCTAAGAAGGTAAAGGATAAAGAAGGGAACGACGTGATGGATATGCCGTGTCACATCCACACGAAGAAAGACGAAGAGGGGAATATCATTTACCCAAAGCATACCACTCGCCAATGTCGACTCCTGATCCAGCAGTTTCAAGGAAAACAGTCTAAAGACAAGGAAAAGGAGTCGGACAAGGCCGAAGACAAGGAGGACAGTGAGGAAGGATATCCGCATGTCAACTCCACTCTGATGATCTTTGCAGATGTGGAAAGCAAGAGTCGATTGAAAGTCATTAACCGCGAGGTGAACATGGTTACCCCAGCAAAAGCAAATTATCTGAGATGGTCCCAAACACCCATCACATTCGACCAATCTGATCACCCGACTCATATTGCCACCCCTGGGAGGCAAGCTTTGGTGGTCGATCCAGTTGTCGAAGGCACTCGACTGACAAAAGTGCTGATGGACGGTGGTAGCGGGCTGAATTTGTTGTATGCAGACACACTGAAAGGAATGGGCATTCCGATGTCCCGACTAAGCAGCAGTAACATGAGCTTTCATGGAGTTATACCAGGGAAGAAAGCCGAGTCACTCGGCCAAATAGCTCTGGACGTGGTGTTTGGTGATTCGAAACATTTTCGCAAAGAAAAGTTGACGTTTGAGGTCGTAGATTTTCAGAGTGCATATCATGCCATTTTGGGGAGACCAGCTTACGCACGGTTCATGGCTCGACCATGTTATGTGTACCTCAAATTGAAGATGCCCGGCCCCAAAGGAGTGATCACTGTCACCGGTGATCGGAAAAAGGCAGAAGAGTGCTTTCAGAAGGGCTCAAAGATTGCCGATTCCCAGGTGACAGCGGTCGAGTTCGAGGAATACAAGCAAAACGCAGATCCGAGTGACTTGCTGCGATCCAAGAAACCCGCCACAGAGTCTGCATTTCAGTCGTCCGGTGAGACGAAGCCTGTTCACATTCACCCGACCGACCCCGATGCAGCTCCGACCCACATCTCCACAACACTCGACCCGAAATAGGAAGAATCGCTCATCCAGTTCCTCCGTGAGAACTGGGACATTTTTGCATGGAAGCCCGCTGACATGCCAGGTGTTCCCAGGGGACTGGCTGAGCATCGCCTAAGAGTCGACTCATCAATAAAACCAGTCAAAGAGCATCTTCGGCGGTCCGTCGTCCAGAAGAGAAAAGCCATTGGTGAGGAAGTGGCTCGACTGTTGGCGGTAGGATTTATCCGGGAGATATACCACTTCGAATGGCTCGCTAATGTCGTCATGGTTCCTAAGAAGGACAAATCGCTCCGAATGTGCATTGATTTCAAGCACATCAACCGGGCCTGCCCGAAAGATCATTTTCCTCTCCCTCGCATAGATCAAATTGTTGACTCGACCGCGGGATGCGAGAGATTGTCTTTTCTAGACGCCTACTCCGGGTACCACCAGATCCGTCTGTACGGACCCGACGAGGTAAAAACAGCTTTCATCACTCCATTCGGGTGCTTCTGCTATATCACCATGCCATTCGGCCTCAAGAATGCCGGAGCCACATTTATGCAAATGATTCAGAAGTGTCTACTCACTCAAATTAGTCGGAATGTGGAAGCGTATATGGATGATATCGTCGTCAAGTCACGAAAAGGTTCCGACCTGCTCGCTGACCTCGCCGAAACATTTGCCAACCTCAGAAGGTATGATATCAAGCTCAATCCATCAAAGTGCACATTCGGAGTTCCTGGTGGCAAGTTACTCGGTTTTCTCGTTTCCGAGCAAGGGATCGACGCTAATCCAGAAAAGATCGGCACTATTCTCCGAATGAAACGCCCTGTGCGAGTGCACGATGTCCAGAAGCTTACTGGATGCTTGGCCGCATTAAGTCGATTCATCTCACGACTCGGTGAAAAGGCATTGCCTCTTTACCGACTAATGAAGAAGGCAAACAAGTTCGAGTGGACTCCAGAAGCTGATGCAGCGTTTGCCAAGCTAAAAGCTCTGCTCTCCACCCAGCTGGTGCTTGCTGCTCCAATCAGCAAAGAGCCTCTGTTGCTTTATATCGCAGCCACAGGACAAGTCGTCAGTACAGTGCTTACGGTCGAGCGGGAAGAAGAAGGAAAAGCTTTCAAAGTTCAGCGCCCAGTGTATTATTTGTCTGAAGTCTTGACTCCATCCAAGCAGAGATATCCTCATTATCAGAAGCTTGTGTATGGAATATACATGACCACGAAGAAGGTTGCTCATTATTTCTCTGATCATTCCATTACAGTCGTCAGCGACGCCCCATTGTCAGAGATTCTGCATAACAGAGATGCAACTGGTCGAGTGGCGAAATGGGCGATTGAACTTCTGCCCCTTGATATCAAGTTTGAGGCAAAGAAAGCCATTAAGTCCCAGGCAATAGCAGATTTCCTCGCCGAGTGGATTGAACAGCAGTAGCCGACTGAAGTTCACTCGGAGCATTGGACCATGTTTTTTGATGGCTCTAAGATGTTGAATGGTTCCGGTGCTGGGGTTGTCCTGGTTTCCCCCAGAGGAGATAAGCTCAGATATGTGCTCCAGATTCACTTTGATTCCTCCAACAATGAGGCAGAGTATGAGGCCCTCTTATACGGATTGTGCATGGCCATTTCACTCGGCGTCCGTCGCCTGATGGTCTATGGCGATTCAGATTTAGTGGTCAACCAAGTGATGAAGGAGTGGGACGTGAGAAGCCCAGCCATGACTGGATACTGCAGTGCAGTGAGGAAGCTGGAAAAGAAGTTCGAGGGGTTGGAGCTCCATCATATACCCCGACTGAAAAATCAAGCAGCTGATGATCTAGCAAAGATAGGTTCCAAGAGAGGAGCCATTCCGAGTGGTGTGTTCTTGGAGCATATACACACCCCGTCAGTTAAAGAAGATCCTTTCACCGAAGAAGCTCCACAGCCCAAGAGTGCCACAGATCCGACTGAGGTTGAAGTCCCAACAGTGGTCGACTTGGTCATGGAGGTCTTGGTGGTCATTCCCGACTGGACAGTTCCGTATATCGCGTATATCCTGAGAAAAGAGCTTCCGGAGGATGAGGAAGAGGCTCGACAGATCGTCCGTCGATCTAAAGCCTTTACCGTAATCAAAGGACAGTTATATAGAGAAAGCGCGACTGGAGTTGGTCAGAAGTGCATAACACCAAGAGAAGGTCGAATCATCCTTAATGATATCCACTCGGGGACCTGTGGTCATCATGCGTCCTCTCGGACCATCGTGGCCAAAGCATACCGAGCCGGATTTTACTGGCCAAAGGCGAATGAGATGGCAAAGGAGATAGTGGATAAGTGCGAGGGATGTCAGTTCTACTCGAATATGTCGCACAAGCCTGCATCAGCTCTGAAGACCATTCCACTCGTCTGGCCTTTCGCAGTATGGGGGTTGGACATGGTCGGTCCTTTGAGAGCAGGTCGAAGTGGCTTCACGCATGTACTGGTGGCAGTCGACAAGTTCACCAAGTGGATTGAGGCTAAACCAATCAAGAACCTTGATGCCGGTACTGTTGTTAGCTTCATCAGGGAACTGATATTCAGATATGGAGTCCCGCACAGCATCATTACGGATAATGGGTCGAACTTTGACTCGGAGGAATTCAGGGATTTCTGCAACTCTCAAGGCACACGAGTCGACTACGCTTCAGTCGCCCATCCGCAGACGAATGGACAAGCAGAGCGAGCCAATGGCCTGATTCTCAAGGGATTGAAACCCCGACTGATGCGTGATCTCAAGCATGTAGCTGGAGCGTGGGTCGACGAACTCCCCTCGGTGCTTTGGGGACTGCGGACCACACCTAATCGATCGACCGGAAGAACTCCATTCTTCTTGGTCTACGGAGCTGAAGCAGTCTTGCCGAGTGATCTTCTCCACAATGCTCCTCGAGTTGAGATCTACAACGAAGCAGAAGCTGAACAAGCGCGGCAGGACGCAGTCGACCTTTTAGAAGAAGAAAGGGAGATGGCTCTGATCCGATCGACCATCTACCAACAAGATTTGCGTCGTTTCCACGCCAGAAATGTGAGGGGTCGAGCCTTCCAGGAAGGAGATTTAGTTCTCCGAGTGGATCAGAAGAAACATCACAAGCTTGCTCCTTCTTGGGAAGGACCCTTCATCGTCACCAAAGTTCTCCACAACGGGGCGTACCGTCTTTACAACGTCGAACATAATATCGACGAGCCCCGAGCTTGGAACGCGGATCTACTCCGCCCATTTTACACTTAAGTTTATCACTCAGATGAGTTGCAATAAAGTACTCCTGTAGTTCATGGGTTTCAAAATAATAGTGTCATAGTTCCTCCATAATTTTTGTCACTTTTTATTTTGTGCAATAAAATTTTCCCCTTAGTGGGTGACTTAGCCGCGAATCCGTTTCGCCTAAGTTTGTAAAAATCCTTACCGAGTGGTGAGCCAGACTCCCACTCGGAGGCTTAGCTGCGAATCCGTTTCGCCTAACATTAAATAAAATCCTACCGAGTGGTAAGCCAGACTTCCACTCGGAGGCTTAGCTCCAGTCCAAGTACTCGCCTAAGTTATCAAAATCCTACCGAGTGGTAAGCCAGACTTCCACTCGGAGGCTTAGCTGCAGTCCAAGTACTCGCCTAAGTTATCAAAATCCTACCGAGTGGTAAGCCAGACTTCCACTCGGAGGCTTAGCTGCAGTCCAAGTACTCGCCTAAGTTATCAAAATCCTACCGAGTGGTAAGCCAGACTTCCACTCGGAGGCTTAGCTGCATCCAAGTACCGCCTAAGTTATCAAATCTACGAGTGGTAAGCCAGACTTCCACTCGGAGCTTAGCTGCAGTCCAAGTATCCTACCGAGTGGTAAGCCAGACTTCCACTCGGAGGCTTAGCTGCAGTCCAAGTACTCGCCTAAGTTATAAAATCCTACCGAGTGGTAAGCCCAGACTTCCACTCGGAGGCTTAGCTGCAGTCCAAGTACTCGCCTAAGTTATCAAAATCCTACCGAGTGGTAAGCCAGACTTCCACTCGGAGGCTTAGCTGCAGTCCAAGTGCTCGCCTAAGTTATAAAATTCCTACCGAGTGAAGAGCAAACCTCTCACTCGGGGGCTTAGCTGCAGTCCAAGTACTCGCCTAAGTTATCAAAATCCTACCGAGTGGTAAGCCGACTTCCACTCGGAGGCTTAGCTGCAGTCCAAGTACTCGCCTAAGTTATCAAAATCCTACCGAGTGGTAAGCCAGACTTCCACTCGGAGGCTTAGCTGCAGTCCAAGTGCTCGCCTAAGTTATAAAATTCCTACCGAGTGAAGAGCAAACCTCTCACTCGGGGGCTTAGCTGCAGCCCAGTGCTCGTCTAAGATATAAAAACCTACCGAGTGAAGAGCAAACCTCTCACTCGGGGGCTTAGCTGCAGCCCAGTGCTCGCCTAAGATATAAAAATCCTACCGAGTGAAGAGCAAACCTCTCACTCGGAGGCTTAGCTGTAGCCCAGTGCTCGCCTAAGATATAAAAATCCTACCGAGTGAAGAGCAAACCTCTCACTCGGGGGCTTAGCTGCAGCCCAGTGCTCGCCTAAGATATAAAAATCCTACCGAGTGAAGAGCAAACCTCTCACTCGGAGGCTTAGCTGCAGCCCAGTGCTCGCCTAAGATATAAAAATCCTACCGAGTGAAGAGCAAACCTCTCACTCGGGGGCTTAGCTGCAGCCCAGTGCTCGCCTAAGGGGATTAAGGAATAAGTCGACTGCAGTGAGCGTCTTGCTTTGAACCTGCAAAAGACATTTCAAGCCAAAAGCAATCATATTCAAACATCAAATTCAAGTTCGGAACGATACCTAAAGGAACCGAAAGTGCTCAGGCGCTAAGCCTGTTAAGGTTTATCGGTTACAACTCCACTCGGCATACCGAGGCAAATTTAAAGCGTCGAGCTTAAAAGAAGTTTTTTACCCCTCCCGTGGAGGGCTGGAAGGTGCAACAAACTCATCAAGATCAATTCCATCTGCGATCCAAGTGGCAGCAGCAATAAAAGTTTCCATAAAGGACCTGAAGTCGTGTTTCTTGGTGTTGGCCACCCGGAGGGCCGCCAGCTTGTCTTCTCGCGCATCTTTGCAATGGACTCGGGCCAGACACAGAGCAACATCTGCACCGCACCGAGCCGAGGACTTTTTCCACTCCTGCACTCGACCAGGGACCGTGTTCAAGCAAGCCATCAGCGACTCGAGGTCGTTCTGGAGTGTCTCCCTGGGCCAGAGCGTTGAGTCGATGCGAGATGTGGCGACGTTCAGCCTTGCAAGATAGTCCACGACAGCTGCAACACGGGATTCCAGTCGAAAAACATTCATGGCAACTTCGTCGTTCTCCAGAGAATTGACGGGGTCAAGGTTTGGTTCCAGCCGGCTAGTCTCTTCTTCAAAGTCTTGACAAAATTCTGCAAGGGCGATCACCGAGTCAAGGCAATGGTCGAATGGAAAAATCACAGTTGAAAATGATTGTTGAGCGTAAAGGTTTACCTTCAAGCATAAGGAATAGCTTCTTGGCAAGACCACTCAGGAAGGCCTCCAGATCATTTTTCCTCCCAAGAGCAGCTTTCAGATTGGTATTTTCTTGTTCAAGCTTGGTGACTGAAGCTAACTTCTCGTCAGCAAGCTTGATCTTCTCAGCTAGTTCAAGGTCTTTTTTCTGTTGGGCCTCCTTCACCTTACCTGCAAGTTACAGCAAGATCAGATTTTGAAACAAATAAAGGAAAAAAGCAGTCGTCAAGTTCTCACCAAACATACCTTTGGTCTCCTCCTTTGCCTTCGTCAGATTCTCTTGAGCCAGCTTCAAATCCAGCTCGAGCTGAATGTGCTTGTTTTCCAGCTCAGTGTAGCGAGCCGCAAGGTCACAGGATCTCTGCGAAGAATCAATCGATTAAATGTCAAAGATAATTCACTTCCGAGTGGAAAAGGAAAAATCATGCGTTTCTAAGACTACAGCCGAATACAAGCATTCGACCGTAGTCTCGGGGACTACACCCAGTGGGTGCACTCAGCGTGCCCCCACTAATCCTATTGAAGACAGAGTCGACCAGTCGACCTAAAAAAAAACAAGATGTATTCTTTAAGACTGTAATCGACTGCAAGCAGTCGACCACAGTCTCGGGGACTACACCCAGTGGGTGCACTCAGCGTGCCCCCACCGGTTTGCGAAATCTAGTCGCCATAGTCGAATGATGGAAAGACTGAACTTATAAAGCCTAAGGCCGACTGCTAGCAGTCGACCTTAGCCTTGGGGACTACACCCAGTGGGTGCACTCAGCGTGCCCCCACCGGTTTGCGAAATCTAGTCGCCATAGTCGACCTTAGCCTTGGGGACTACACCCAGCGGGTGCACTCAGCGTGCCCCCGCTAACACGGAGTTTAAATCGACACACCCAGTGGGTGATTACTATAAATTCTGGAAAGAAATGTTTTTGATAGCATATCCTAACAGAACAAGCGGTGGTCGACTGACCTGAACATTGCTTTGAAGGGCGGAACTGGCGTCGTAAGCTGCCTGGCTCGCATCCCGGATGGTCTTCAACTGCTCCATCATGATCCCTGCCTGGCGTATCGCCTCCTTCGCGGCGCCAGCTTGGTCCTCTGGGACGTGGTGCGTCGTGAAGAGGGAGGGCTGCAGAGCACTCGTCAGTGGATCTGCGAAGGACACAGTGTGTCGAGTGGTGTTCTCCTCCTCCGCGACCAGAGTCTCAGGCACCGTCACATCCTGGGGCACCCTGCCGGCAGACGCTTTCCTACTCCTTCTGTGCTTCAGCGGTTCCTCATCTTCATCATCATCAGGGAGAGTGATAACAACATTGGATGGAGCTACAGGAAAGAATCAGAATTAGAGATCATGAGTCAGTCGACTAGAAACGGTGTTAAGAGTATAGTACCAGGTTTTGAGGTTGCTGCGTCCTCCATCTCATGGTCGTCAGCCCAGGCTGAGGTCTCGGAAGTAGCAGCACTTCAACTCCAAAGAATCAGTCGACTAACTCCAGCGCCAACCAGAGATAAAGTTCGCACAAAACAAGAAGACTTAAGCAGCATGATTACCCTGATATGGTGGGGATGGACACCTTCATCTTCGGCAGGAGCTTGGTCGGCTTTGACGGGGCCGCCCTGGGCTGCTTCGACGCCTTTTCAGTCGGCGCCGGAGAGGTGGTCCGAGGGCGCTTGGTCGACTGTGTAACAGTCGCAACCCCCTTGCCACGTTCAGTCACAGGGTCATGGACAAGCTTCGACCGCCTTTCCGAGCGCAGTGGTGCGACCTCCTCCTCCTCCTCTTCATCATCATCATCATCATCATCATCATCGTCATCGTCATCGTCATCGTCATCATCATCATCCTCAGCGGCGTCCGAGTCCCACTCCTCCTCCTGGCTCTCGCCCCCGCTCGCTTCTCCCTCCTCAGTCGGAGCCTGGGCTCCATTGGGCATCGAGTACAGCTCAGTGAGGACCTGATAGACATCAAGACAAAGATCAATCAACCGATCGGCAGAGAAAACAGAAATAAATGTGACAAGAACACAATGGGAAGCAGAGCAGACATACCCTGTTTGGATCACTGTGGTGGTCGAGTGGAGGAATCCTTCTGGCTCCACGAGGGTTATCTTTGTTCCCAGTAACAGCGGCCATCCACCTCTCCAGAGTGGCATCGTCGACTGCTTCTGGATTGACCCGAGTCTCATCCTCAGTCCCGCGGTACAACCACATGCAATGGCTCCGGAACTGAAGAGGCTGGATACGACGCCTAAGAAAAACCTCCAGGAGATCCATACCCGTCACTCCCTCCCGAACCAACTGAACTACACGCTCCATCAGCATCTTCACGTCAGCTTTCTCCTCCGGAATCACCTTCAGAGAGGAGGGCTTGTTCACTCGGCCCATGGTGAACTGAGGGAGTCCACTCGACTGCCCCGGCGTCGGCTGGTCCTGGCAGTAGAACCAGGTCGACTGCCAGTCTCTGACTGACTTGGGAAATGTCATGGCTGGGAAGGTGCTCTTGTTCCTCACCTGGATCCCCAGACCCCCACCCATTTGGACAACTCGGGTTTTTTCGTCGCCTGGGCTCGCCTTCTTCACGGTCTGAGAGCGACACGTGAATATGTGCTTGAACAAACCCCAATGCGGTCGACAACCCAGAAAACTCTCACACATGGACACAAACGCGGCAAGATAGGCGATAGAATTCGGGGTGAAGTGGTGGAGTTGCGCTCCAAAGAAGTTCAAGAAACCACGGAAGAAAACGCTCGAGGGCAAAGAAAATCCGCGGTCGACATGGGTGGCCAGAAGCACGCACTCACCCTCTTCCGGCTGGGGCTGCCACTCTTTCCCCGGAAGCCTTGCAGCTCCATGAGGGATCAGGCCCTCGTTGGCCATGTCGAGGAGATCCGTCTCCTTGATGGTCGATTGGATCCAATCTCCCTGGACCCAGCCTTTCGGCAGGCGAGATCTAGACGAAGACCCGCCGCGACTGGTGGATCTCCCCTTCGCCTTCTCCGTAGCCGACGCCTTCTTCGCGCGTTCCAGCGCTGCCGTCTTCTCCTTGACCATGGCTGCCGGCGAGACGCGCGAGGAGAAGTTGTGCGGAGGCGAGAGCGAGCGCGTTGGGCGGAGACGAAGGGAGCAGAGAGAGAATGCTGAGGCACTGCTCAAAAAACCCTCGCCGGGCGCGTTTATAAGATCCCTTCCGAGTGGATGACAGGTGGGCCCGGTCGATCTAATCATATCCTGGAACAGTTGCGCGGACGTGATACGTGGCGAAAAAAGCGGCACGGGGATCGAGGCGTCTATGCCCTGTCCCATCCGAGCGCCGCGGTCCGCCCCGCTTCGCGCGCTTCCCCAAATTTCGTATCCCACGGAATCCGCGAACGGCAGATCGGTCTGCCAGACGCGGGATTTCCTGCGATCCGTCGCTCGGAAATCGGCGAAGTCCAAAAGATCACTCGACGAAGGAAAAGAATGGATCGAGTCGACTGAAGAAAAGTTGTTCACTATCAACAAAGAGATTTTTTGGTTCAAAACAACGCACGACCAGTATGCGAAGGCTAATCGGAAACAGCGTCAACTCCTTCATCACTCAAGCCTCAATCCATTCGGGGGCTAATGATGGAGTCATGTACCTAGGGTAGGGTCACAGACCTGATCTAAGTACCCTACCCAAGGACACCCTTAGAAGAGATCACCTTCCAGTCGACCTACGAGGGACTCACTCGACTGACTTGAAGGACTCGACCACGAAGACTCACTCGACCACCAGAAGGTCAAGAGGCACTCTGCACTGCAACGGTCTGTAATTAAGTAGACTTTATGATAGTAAAGACACTTTATGTGGGGCGTTACCAGTAACGCCCCGGACTTAATGTACCTTAAACCCTTCATTACGTGGGTTGGCTGGGGTCCTGGCGCACTCTATATAAGCCACCCCCTCCACAGGCAGAAGGGTTCAGCACCCTGTAATCCATTTACACATAATCCACTCGACCGCCTCCGGGCTCCGAGACGTAGGGCTTTTACTTCCTCTGAGAAGGGCCTGAACTCATACATCTCTTGTGTTTACAACCTCTCCATAGCTAGGACCTTGCCTCTCCATACCTACCCCCCACTCTACTGTCAGATTTAGATCCACGACAAGCAGTCTCGCGAAGATAAGAGTTAACCTGGTCAGCTGTTCCCGTGGGAAATGGAGTCCCATATACACTGATGATCCACAAACCGCTTCCGCCAATAACCACTAGAAACCTTGTGTTGTACTCATAGGCCAGAATGGTCTTGTACTACATATTATGTACTTTGCTTGGAGTTTTTGTATCAAGTTTGTGTCTTGCCAGCTAACAGTAATCCTGGGGCTGGTAAGCATAAGGGCCATTTTCTGGGAAATTAACATCCCGAAAACCCGGTCCTGACAGTTCTTTATGAACTTAATACTGTAGATGTAGGCAGGAGTTGGTTGATGTGTGGAGTAATAGTAGTAGATGCGGAATCGTTTCAGTCTACTTGACATGGACGTGATGCCTATGTTCATGATCATTGCCTTAGATATCGTCATAATTATGCGCTCTTCTATCAATTGCTCGGCTGTAATTTGTTCACCCACTGTATTATTTGCTATCTTGAGAGAAGCCACTAGTGAAACCTATGGCTCCGGGGTCTCTTTTCCATCATATAAGTTCTCTTTTCCATCATACTAGTTTTCGATCTACTATTTTGTAAGCTTTTACTTTCCGATCTATAAATAAAAAATATCAAAACTATTTAGTTTACTGTTTATCTATCTCTATCAGATCTCACTTTTGCAAGTAACCATGAAGGGATCGACAACCCCTTTATCGCATTGGGTGCAGGTTTGTTGATTATTTGTGTAGGTATTCGGTGACTTGTGCGTTGTCTCCTACTGGATTGATACCTTGGTTCTCAAACTGAGGGAAATACTTACTCTACTTTGCTGCATCACCCTTTCCTCTTCAAGGGAAAACAAACGCAAGCTCAAGAAGTAGTAGGAAGAATTTCTGGCACCGTTGCCGGGGAGATCTACACCGAGTCAAGCCATAAAAAGTACCCATCATAAACTCTCCTCTCTTGAATTACATTATTCGCCATTCGCCTCTCATTTCCCTCTCCCCCACCTCTAAACCAATTTTCGAAAATATTTGCCTTTTCTTTGCCCCTCTTCCGTTCGCCTTTCTTCGCTTGCTTCTTGTGTGCTTGTGTGTTGGATTGCTTGCTTTGTCACAATGGCTTAAGATAATACTAAATTGTGTGATTTTTCAAAATATTGCATGAAAGTTGAAAAGGTTTGAGAACATAAAAGTATGAAACAATTGCTTGGCTTGTCATCGGGTTTGTGCATGATTTGAGTATTTTGTGTGATGAAGATGGAGCATAGCCGACTATATGATTTTGTAGGGATAAGCTTTCTTTGGCCATGTTATTTTGAGAAGACATAATTGCCTTGTTAGTATGCTTGAAGTATTATTGTTTTTATGTCAATATTAAACTTTTGTTTTGAGTCTTTCAGATCTAAACATCCATGCCACAATAAAGAGAATTACATGGATAAATATGTTAGGTAGCATTCCACATCAGAAAGTCTGTTTTTATCATTTACCTACTCGAGGACGGGCAAGAATTAAGCTTGGGTGTAACATCCCAATTTTCAGTTTGGGTGTTAAACATAGATCATCATATGCATATCATGTTTATTCTTGCTTTTGGTTGAGGTCCTAGAAATTTTAAGCAACTCAAGGACCCAAGGACAGAGTTGGAGGTTTCACAAAAAAATCATATTGAATTTATTTCAAATTTGAAGGAAGGATCAATTTGATTTTATTATGTTTCTCTCCAATTATTTCCAATATTAAAAATAAATGCGAGAAGATAATATGACTTCTTCAAATTAAGAGAAACATTGGAGAAAGAATTTTAAAATCAAAGTATGATTTATTTGGTATTTTATTTGAATTAGAAAAATATGCATTTTTGAAAATTGCATTCTTAGGCCAAAAAATGTTCACTTGATTCTAAATATTTTTATTTAGACGATGAAAATTGTTTTTTGCATTTTTAGAATTTTTTTATATTTTATTAGGAATTTTCTTTCGGGCAAAATTATTAAAAAAACCGTTTTGCCGCCCGACTGGGCCAAAGGCCCAGCCGAGCCGGGCCGCAGCCCACGTCGCCTCGCCGCCTTCCTCTCGAGCGGGAGGAGCCCCGCCGCCGCACGGACACTGAGGGGAGTCCGGCTCGGACTCCCGTTGAGCGCCCCCTCGCCCAAGTCGCCGCCCTGCCTCCCTCCTCTTTAAATACCCGCCGCCGCCGCCGCCACCCACCCTCGCCAAATCCGCAGCCGCCGCCGCCGACGCGCCGCCACCTCGTCGTTGCCGCTGCCGCCTGCGCTATCATCATCGCCTCGCCCGCCTTGCCCCGCGCCACCGCCGCCCGGTTTCCGCCGCCGCCGTTGACCCGTCGCCGCCGTTGACCGGTAATAGATCTGTCTTTTTTTTTCCGGTTTCGCTTGCTTTATTTTTTTCATTCGGTTTATTTATTTAACGGACGTTCGTCTGTTCATTCATTTTAACGAACGCTTTTCACCGATTAAGCTCGGATAGCGAACGTTCGCACCATAAGTTTTTCTTTTAGTTTATTTTTGGCCAGGGACCTATTCGTGATTATTTTTATCGCGATTTAGTCACTGATCTTTAAACTAGCATAACTTTTACTCGTTTATCCAAATTAGATGAAACCAACGCCTAAATCTTCGTATCGTTCTGTTCTTTCTAGTTAACCAACTTGAACATGATTTTGGTAGTGTAAAATTTGAGTTTAGTCTAGTTTAGTAAACGATCTTGTTTCGTTCGTATTTTGAGTTTCTTTTTGCAAATCGTAGCTAATCACATGTACCTACTGCTAAGATCTGATCCACATGTTAATATTGCTGTTAGGTTTTGACTCTTGTTAGTTTAAGCCATTTGCTTGTTTCGTGTTCGATTTGGATCTTTTCTCGGTTTTTCTCGTGTTTCGTTTGAGTGATTGCTTATGTATGCTATTGTTTGTCTACGCTAGATTGCCCAAAGTGCGAAGCTTGTTACTATGAATCTCTAGAGTTTGCAGATCATCAGCAAAGCAAGTTCCACTTTGATCATACACCTTTATACCCAGTTTTTACTATGCATTAGTATTGCCCTCAAATATTTGCATGAGTAGGATTGGGAAACATGTGGTTTTGGTTGTAGTGCTTGAGGTAAGAACCTAATACCTTTTGATCTCCCCAGGAATATACTTTATGCTTATTATTGCTTAGCCATGCTCGTAGACGGGGATTGGATCGTGATTCACACATGGAAGTTTGAGAGTTATTTAATTATGGATAACATTAAGGTGGCAACTTTAATATACCTCTAGGTGGATTGGTTGAGGCAGCTGGGGAACCCAGTGTTGTCTGCTTTTGGAAATCCCGGAGTACCCGTGTGATTATCCAATGGTATGCCACCCAGGCTCAAAGGGATCATAAGATTATTCATGCTAGAAACTTTTGTGTGCAGCCACAAGCCATTATGGGCTCTGGCATAGTTGGGTAAGTTGCGTGAGCTCTTGAAGAGGTAGACTAGCAGATGTAGGGGAAAGTAGGTGGTACTGTCTAACCTGAGTAGAGAGTTAATGCTTCAAAAAGGCTATGTCTCGATCATCCGATCATGGATGCGGTCGAGTCTTGTGGGGAAAAGTGCGCAAACCTCTGCAGAGTATATTAACTAATCATGGTTAGCCGTGTCCCTGTTTATGGACATCTTGAGTATCTAGTACTTGAATCTATTGATGTGATCTCATCATGTTACTTTAATTAATTATGATTTGGGTTAATGATGATACTTTTAATTGGGATTTGAGTTGGGTTACCTTCTCAAATATTGGGCAACTTGGAAGTAGTTAAATAAATTTATTCCTTTGTTGTAGGGAAAAACTAGCTTTATGCAAAACCATGAAACTTACAGCCTCCACCAGCCAAATATTGCATGTAGATATAGTTCTTGCATTTCATTGCTTTACAGTGTAACTCTGCCAGCATATTCCATGTGCTGACCCATTTCGGGCTGCAATGTCTTATGTTGCAGACTACTCAAACGACGATTAAGGTGCGATAGGTCGTTGTTTTGCACTCAGCTATGCCGCTGGAGTTGATGGACTCATTTACCTTTGAAGCTTCCGCAGTTATCTAGTTAGATGGCCTTCAGCCATGATATTTTTATGTAATCATACTCTCTATGAGGACTCGATGTAATAAGTGTGTGATTGAAACTCTGTTATAATTCCTCGAGTATTGTGCATGTCAGCATTACCAATCCAGTGATGATACTGATGCACAAAGACTTGACTATTTGAGGTCTGGTCGCTACATCGGGGATGCTTGATACGTCTCCAACGTATCTATAATTTTTTATTGTTCCATGCTATTATATTATCTATTTTGGATGTTTTATATGCATTTATATGCTATTTTATATTATTTTTAGGACTAACCTATTAGCCTAGAGCCCAGTGTCAGTTTCTGTATTTTGCTTGTTTTAGAGTTTCACAGAAAAGGAATAACAAACGGAGTCCAAACAGAATGAAAGTTTCGCGATGATCTTTCTTGGACCAGAAGCAAACCAGGAGACTTGGAGATGAAGTCGGAGATGCAACGAGGCAACCATGAGGGTGGAGGGCGTGCCCATGGGGGGTAGGGGGCACCCCCTACCTCGTGGGCCCCTTAGAGCTCTCCTGACCTAATTCTTTCGCCCATATATACTCTTATACCCCAAAACCATCAGGGGGAGTCATGAAAACACTTCTCCACCGCCGCAACCTTCTGTACACATGAGATCCCATCTAGGGCCTTTTCTGGCATCCTGCCGGAGGGGGATTCGATCACGGAGGGCTTCTACATCAACACCATTGCCCTTCCGATGAGGCGTGAGTAGTTTACCACAGACCTGAGGGTCCATAGCTAGTAGCTAGATGGTTTCTTCTCTCTCTTTGATTCTCAATACCATGTTCTGATCGATGTTCTTGGAGATCTATTCGTTGTAATATTCTTTTGCGGTGTGTTTGCCGAGATCCGATGAATTGTGGATTTATGATCAGATTATCTATGAATATTATTTGAGTCTTCTTTGAATTCTTATATGCATGATTTGATATCTTTTCAAGTCTCTTCGAATTATCGGTTTAGTTTGGCCTTCTAGATTGGTTTTTCTTGCAACAGGAGAAGTGCTTAACTTTGGGTTGAATCTTGCGGTGTCCTTTCCCAGTGACAGAAGGGGCAGCAGGGCAGGTATTGTATTGTTACCATCGAGGATAAAAATATGGGGTTTCATCATATTGCTTGAGTTAGTTCATCTACATCATGTTATCTTACCTAATGTGTTACTCTGTTCTTCATGAACTTAATACTCTAGATGATGGCAGGAGTCGGTCGATGTGTGGAGCAATAGTAGTAGATGCAGAATCATTTCGGTCTACTTGACACGGTCGTGATGCCTATGTTCATGATCATTGCCTTAGATATCATCACAATTATGCGCTCTTATATCAATTTCTCGGCAGTAATTTGTTCACCCACCATATTATTTGCTATCTTGAGAGAAGCCACTAGTGAAAGCTATGGCCCTCGGGTCTCTTTTTCATCATATAAGTTCTCTTTTCCATCATACTAGTTTCCGATCTACTATTTTGTAATCTTTTACTTTTCGATCAATAAATCAAAGATACCAAAAATATTTACTTTACCGTTTATCTATCTCTATGAGATCTCACTTTTGCAAGTAACCGTGAAGGGATTGACAACCCCTTTATCGCGTTGGGTGCAAGTTTGTTGATTGTTTGTGCAGGTATTCGGTGACTTGTGCGTTATCTCCTACTGGATTGATACCTTGGTTCTCAAACTGAGGGAAATACTTACTCTACTTTGCTACATCACCCTTTCCTCTTCAAGGGAAAAACCAACGCAAGCTCAAGAAGTAACAAGAAGAGTTTCTGGCACCGTTGCCGGGGAGATCTATGCCAAGTCAAGCCATGCCAAGCACCCATCATAAACTCTCCCCTCTTTCATTACATTATTCTCCGTTCGCCTCTCGTTTTCCTCTCTCCCACCTCTAAAATGATTTTCGAAAAGATTTGCCTTTTCTTTGTCCCTCTTTCATTCGTCTTTCTTCGCTTTCTTCTTGCGTGCTTGTGTGTTGGATTGCTTGCTTTGTCACGATGGCTCAAGATAATACTAAATTGTGTGATTTTTCCAACACAAAAACAATGATTTTATTAGTACCCCGATTGCTCCCACTAAAGAAATGTTGAATCTTGTGAAATTAATGCTGCTTTGCTGAATCTTGTTATGAAAGATCAACGTTCTGGCCTTCCTAGTGAAGATGCCGCATCCCATCTAAACAATTTCATTGATTTAAGTGATATGCAAAAGAAGAAAGTGTGGATAATGATATTGTTAAATTGAAGCTATTTCCGTTTTTGCTTAGAAATCATGCTAAAACTTAGTTTTCATCTTTGCCTGAAAATAGTATTGATTCGTGGAATAAGTGTAAAGATGCTTTCATCTCTAAGTATTTTCCTCCCACTAAGATCATCTCCCTTAGGAACGATATTATGAATTTTAAGTAACTTGATAATGAGCATGTTGCACAATCTTGGGAGAGGATGAAATTGATGATACAAAATTGCCCTACACATGGTTTGAATTTGTGGATGATATACAAAATTTTTATGCTGGATTGAATTTTGCTTCTAGAAATCTTTTAGACTCGGCCGCGGGGGGCACTCTTATGGAAATTACTTTAGGAGAGGCTACTAAACTCCTTGATAATATCATGGTTAATTATTCTCAATGGCACACCAAAAGATCCACTAGTAAAAAAGTACATGCGACTGAAGAGATTAATGTTTTGAGTGGAACGATGGATGAACTTATAATATTATTTGCTAATAAGAGTGCTTATTATTATCCTAATGATATGCCTTTGTCCACTTTGATTGAGAATAATAATGAATCTATGGATGTGAATTTTGTTGGTAGGAACAATTTTGGTAATAACGCGTATAGAGGCAATTTTAATCCTAGGTCGTTTCCTAGTAATTCCTCTAATAATTATGGTAATTCCTAGAACAATTCTTATGGAAATTTTAATAAGATTCCCTCTGATGTTGAAAATAGTGTTAAAGAATTTATGAGTACACAGAAGAATTTTAATGCTTTGATTGAAGAAAAATTTCTCAAGATTGATGATTTCGCTAGAAACGTGGATAGAATTTCTCTTAATGTTGATTCTTTGAAACTTAGATCTATTCCACCTAAGCATGATATCAATGAGTCTCTCAAAGCCATGAGAATTTCCACAGATGAGTGCAAAGAAAGAACCGCTAAGATGCGCGCAAAAAAATTGGTTTGTAAAAACATGTTCTTCTAGTTTTCATGATAATAATGATGAAGATCTAAAAGTGATTGATGTGACTCCTATTGAATCTTTGTTTTACAATATAAATCTTGATAAATATGGTACTTGAGATGAGTCAACTTTAGTTAAAAGGCGTCCCAATGATTTAGAGTTTTTAAATCTAGATGCAAAAATTGATAAAAGTGGGATTGGAGAGGTCAAGACTTTAAGTAGCAATGAACCCACTATTTTGTATTTCAAGGAATTTAATTATGATAATTGTTCTTTAATAGATTGTATTTCCTTGTTGCAATCCGTGTTGAATTCTCATGATGCTTATAATCAAAACAAAGCTTTTACTAAACATATAGTTGATGCTATGATGCAATATTTTGAAGAAAAGCTTGAATTGGAAGTTTCTATCCCTAGAGAACTTTATGATGAGTGAGAACCTACTATTAAGATTAAAATTAAAGATTATGAGTGCCATGCTTTATGTGATTTGGGTGCTAGCGTTTCCATGATTCCAAAAACTTTGTGTGATGTGTTAGGTTTCCGTGAATTTGATGATTGCTCTTTAAATTTGCATCTTGCGGATTCCACTATTAAGAAAGCTATGGGAAGGATTAATGTTGTTCTTATCATTGCAAATAGGAATTATGTGCCCGTAGATTTCATTGTTCTTGATATAGATTGCAATCTTACATGTCCTATTATTCTTGGTAGACCTTTACTTAGAACGATTGGTGCAATTATTGATATGAAAGAAGGAAACATTAGATTCCAATTTTCGTTAAGGAAAGACATGGAACACTTTCCTAGGAAGAAAATTTGAGAGCCACTTATGGATTGCTTACCAAAGATGACAATACTTAGATCTATTCGTGTTCTATGCCTAGCTAACACTACTGCAGGATGCTGCTAACGCAAAACTACGATCAGAGACCCTTTGACGAAACTGTGTGCGATGTATTAATCACAAACGGTGGTGTAAAAAAACCGTCAAAAAAGGTGCAAAACGTTTGCGGTAACGGATGCATCAAACACGGTTCAGATTTTAGTTCCGTGTGTGATGTAGGGCATACGGTTCAGTGCAATTAACCGTTTACGATGAGGAGCAACAAAAAAACAGGCAGCCAGATGAAGATGTGTGCGATAAACAACACACGGTTCACTAGGATGAACTGTTTGTGATTAGGCAACACAAAGAAATGGTTAGCCAGATCAAGGTGTGTGTGATATAGGCATGCGCTTCACGCGGATGAACTGTTTGTGTTGAGACAAGAGAACATAAACGGTTCAATATAACAAGATGTGTGTGATACGCGGCAAACAGGTCTATAATCAGAAATGTGTGCGAAGACCGATAGTAACATAGACGATTGCTGCTAATAAGACGTGTGTGTTGTGCAATGGGATTGTATACAGAACAACAACAACAACAACACACACACACACACACACACATATATATATATATATAGACACACACACACACACACACACACACTTATAAGGACATGGTTGCATAACCAAATTAAACATCCACTTACATAGGTGGCTACTATAACCATGGCATTTACACACACCAAGTAAACTATTACATGCATAATTACATAGGTGGCTGCTACACACATGTCGTTTCCACACACCAAATTAAACTATATATTACATGCATGATTAACTAGCATAAACGATCATCTGATCATCATCTACTGCTTGTGACGCTTACTCTGCTTGTGGCTCGATCCAGGCTCGTCGATTTGGGTAACGAGGCACTTCCTCATGTCATCGATCCGCCTATGCATCTCGTAGCATGTGTACACACTCTTGGCCGCGAACCTGAGGTGAGGTTCATCCAGTCGCCGCATCCAGGCCCTGTGCCAAGATACAGGACTTGTTCTTTGGGCATCCTGCTTCATCTTTTCATAGTAGGGGTCGATGATGGCCGAGGCGAGTTCAACCAGGGAGTCCTTCGTGCTACCCCAGA
This sequence comes from Triticum aestivum, assembly GCF_018294505.1. Classification (NCBI taxonomy): domain Eukaryota; kingdom Viridiplantae; phylum Streptophyta; class Magnoliopsida; order Poales; family Poaceae; genus Triticum; species Triticum aestivum. Next base: position 262,940,820 of record NC_057795.1, on the reverse strand, counting down.
CCTTGTAGTGCTCATGGATTTCGACAAGGTTCTTGTAGGTCAAGTCCGTAACCCTGAGCGCTTTTACATCGTCGGTGGTTTCCACCATAGCGAACTTGTAGTCGGTGCTATTGACAAACCTGGCGAAACTACTGCAAGGCTCTGTGGCCATGCAATAGTGGTAGATGAGGACATGATGGCACACGCACAACTGGGCGACGACAACCTTCTGATCTTTGCCGGGAACACCGACGATGTACTGGAGGTCGATGCCGACCACATTGTACTTGTCTCCGCAAGCAACTACTCAACGGTGTTGATGTAGTCGTCCACCATGACCGGGTCGATGGTGTACACCACCGAGAGATCCGTCTCCCTCGCGTGGGTCTCCACTTTATGCTCACCGAACTCCATTGGAGCGCCACTAGACATCCCCTCTCTATGTGTTGTCGTGGGTGTGCTTGTTGTATTGTGGGGCGCGATCGAAAGGTTGAAGAGACTAAGGTTATAATGCCCGAGGGAATTAAAGGGGAAGCTGGACGGCCTGGAATATCGATCAACATGCCCTGATGGTAGTTCTAATTCGCAGCACATAACTCCATCGTGCCGCACGTAACTGCATCGTGTGGCAACGCGCGCGGGGCAACCGCATGCATATGCCCCCCCGATGTGATCATGCGTAGGCCCAACCGCTGGCAGAGCGCGCGCGGAAGGACGCGAGCAGAGCGCTCCACGGTCGCCTCAACGGCGAGCAACCATACATATGCATATAGTAGCTGAACACACAAGGAAAAGCTGTCCACAACCCGAGCGCGCCGACGGACGTGAGCTGAGTGCCGGTGCCTAACAGCGAGCCGAGCTTACCGAGGGACGCGAGTAGAGGCCGGCGCCGTGTGTGTTGTGGGCAAACGCTTGCTGGTATATAATCTCAAATTTAACCAACAAAATGATAATGCATGTTACAAAAATTATATAACTGGAAACTATGTTCAAATACGAATCCGACGATATAATCTTTGGCGACATGCATTCATATTTTATTAATTAAATCCTACTTATAAACCAGGACGGGCGTATAGTAGTTAATTAAATCGCAAACATTTTTTTATTAAACGTATGTGTACGTGTCCTTTCGTCCTTCTCTCGCACGCCTTGTCACCCCGCTGCCGCAGACGGTTCGAGTGCAAGCTTGAGCAGCGCGTGGGGGCATTCTTTTGGCCAAACGGTGCTGAGCCTGTTCCCGCGCAACCGTGCAGGTTCCTGCGCAAGCTTCCCGCCCCGACTCGGTGAATCCCCCAAAATCCCAATGCTTATCAGCCTACTATATAAACCCTCATGGCCAGCGAGTCCTGCGTCGCATTTTCCCCTCCCTCCCTGTAGCTTATCTCGTCTGCTTCTCCAAAAATCGGCAGTGGCACCGGACCGTTGTCGTCGCTCAGCCACTCCGCCGTCATCAGAGCACAGCTCCAGCTGGGAGGCTACACCGCGGCGGCGGCACAGTCCACGGCATACAGAAGTGCGCACGGCATCCCAGTTGGGTGTGCGCGGAACACGCACCACACGCTCGGCCGCCGGTGCCTGTCGGCAGCTGTTGCCGGTCGTCATTGCCGCCACAGCTCTGTCGAAAGCCAGGGCCATCGCCTGCTCTGCCATCATGGCCCGAAGGCGGGAGTGATACGTCTCCAACGTACCTATAATTTTTTATTGTTCCATGCTATTATATTACCTATTTTGGATGTTTATGGGCTTTACTATACACTTTTATATCATTTTTGGGACTAACCTATTAACCGGAGGCCCAGCCCAAATTGCTGTTTCTTTTGCCTATTTTAGTGTTTCGCAGAAAAGGAATATCAAACGGAGTCCAAACGGAATGAAACCTTCGGAAGAGTTATTTTTGGAACAAACGCAATCCAGGAGACTTGGAGTGGACGTCAAGAAGTAAACGAGGCATCCACGAGGGTGGGCGCGCCCCCCACCCTCATGGGCCCCTCGTGGCTCCCCTGACCGACTTCCTTCACCTATATATACTTGCATACCCTGAAAACATCGAGGAGCACCACGAAACCCTATTTCCACCGCCGCAACCTTCTTTACCCGTGAGATCCCATCTTGGAGCTTTTTCCGGTGCTCCACCGGAGGGGGAATCGATCACGGAGGGCTTCTACATCAACGCCAAAACCTCTCCGATGAAGTGTGAGTAGTTTACCACAGACCTTCGGGTCCATAGTTATTAGCTAGATGGCTTCTTCTCTCTCTTTGAATCTCAATACAATGTTCTCCTCGATCTTCTTGGAGATCTATTTGATGTAACTCTTTTTGCGGTGTGTTTGTCGAGATCAGATGAATTGTGGGTTTATGATCAAGTTTATCTATGAGAAATCTTTGAATCTCCTCTGAATTCTTTTATGTATGATTGGTTATCTTTGCAAGTCTCTTCGAATTATCAGTTTGGTTTGGCCTACTAGATTGATATTTATTGCAATGGAAGAAGTGCTTAGCTTTCTGTTCAATCTTGCGGTGTCCTTTCCAAGTGACAGCAGGGGCAGCAAGGCACGTATCGTATTGTTGCCATCGAGGATAAAAATATTGGGTTTATATCATATTGGTCGAGTTTATCCCTCTACATCATGTCATCTTGCCTAATGTGTTACTCTGTTCTTATGAACTTAATACTCTAGATGCATGCTGGATAGTGGTCGATTTGTGGTGTAATAGTAGTAGACACAGAATCGTTTCGATCTGCTTGTCGCGGACGTGATGCCTATATACATGATCATGCCTAGATATTCTCATAACTATGCACTTTTCTATCAATTGCTCGACAGTAATTTGTTCACTGATGTCTACTACACAACCTTCTTCTTGTAGACGTTGTTGGGCCTGCAAGTGCACAGGTTTGTAGGACAATAGCAAATTTCCCTCAAGTGGATGACCTAAGGTTTATCAATCCATAGAAGGCGTAGGATGAAGATGGTCTCTCTCAAACAATCCTGCAACCAAATAACAAAGAGTCTCTTGTGTCCCCAACACACCAGATACAATGGTAAATTGTATAGGTGCACTAGTTCGGCGCAGAGATGGTGATACAAGTGCAATATGGATGGTATATATAGGTATTTGTAATGTGAAATAATAAAAACAGCAAGGTAACTAATGATAAAAGTGAGCGTAAACAGTATTGCAATGATAGGAAACAAGGCCTAGGGTTCATACTTTCACTAGTGCAAGTTCTCTCAACAATAATAACATAGATAGATCATATAACAATCCCTCAACATTCAACAAAGAGTCACTCCAAAGCCACTAATAGCGGAGAACAAACGTAGAGATTATGGTAGGGTACGAAACCACCTCAAAGTTATTCTTTCGGATCAATCTATTCAAGAGTTTGTACTAGAATAACACCTTAAGACACAAATCAACCAAAACCCTAATGTCACCTAGATACTCCATTGTCACCTCAAGTATCCGTGGGCATGATTATACGATATGCGTCACACAATCTCAAATTCATCCAACCAACACAAAGTACTTCAAAGAGTGCCCCAAAGTTTCTACCGGAGAGTCAAGAAAACGTGTGCCAACCCCTATGCATAGGTTCATGGGCGGAACCCGCAAGTTGGTCACCAAAACATACATCAAGTGGCGTGATATCCCATTGTCACCACAGATAAACACGGCAAGACATACATCAAGTGTTCTCAAATCAAAGACTCAATCCGATAAGATAACTTCAAGAGGGAAACTCAATTCATCACAAGAGAGTAGATGGGGAGAAACATCATAAGATCCAACTATAATAGCAAAGCTCGCGATACATCAAGATCGTGCCATAGAGAGAACACGAGAGAGAGAGAGAGAGAGATCAAACATATAACTACTGGTACATACCCTCAGCCCCGAGGGTGAACTACTCCCTCCTCGTCATGGAGAGCGCCGAGATGATGAAGATGGCCACCGGTAATGGGTTCCCCCTCCGGCAGGGTGCCTGAACAGACTACCGAGAGGTTTTTGGTGGCTACAGAGGCTTGCGGCGGCGGAACTCCCGATCTATCTTGATATTCGATGGTTTTAGGGTACATAGGCATATATAGGCGAAAGAAGTCGGTCGGGAGGTGCTTGAGGGGCCCACGAGACAGGGGACTCGTCCTATAGGGGGGGGGGCGCCCTCCTATCTCATGGAGTCCTCGAGGATCTTCTAACTTGAACTCCAAGTCTCTCGGATCATATTCTTCCAAAAAATAACTTTGCCGAAGGTTTCATTCCGTTTGGACTCCATTTGATAATCCTTTTCTTTGAAATACTGAAACAGGCAATAAAACAGCAATATGGGCTGGGCCTCTGGTTAGTAGGTTAGTCCCAAAAAATGATATAAATGTGTAAAATAAAGTCCATAAACATCCAAAAGGGGTAATATAATAGCATGGAACAATAAAAAAATTATAGATACGCTGGAGACGTATCAAGCATCCCCAAGCTTAATTCCTGCTCGTCCTCGAGTAGGTAAATGATAAAAACAGAATTTTTGATGTGGAATGCTACCTAGAATAATTCTCAATGTAATTTTCTTTATTGTGGCATGAATGTTCAGATCCAAATGATTCAAAATAAAAGTTCATATTGACATGAAAATGGTGATACTTCAAGCATACTAATCAAAGTAATCATGTCTTCTCAAAATAATATGGCCAAAGAAAATTATCCCTACAAAATCATATAGTCTGGCTGTTGCTCTATCTTCATCACACAAAGTATTTAATCATGCACAACCCCGATAACAAGCCAAGCAATTGTTTCATACTTTAATAATCTCAAACTTTTTTAACTTTCACGCAATACATGAGCGTGAGCCATGGACTTAGCACTATATGTGGAATAGAATGGTGGTTGTGGAGAAGACAAAAAGGAGAAGATAGTCTCACATCAACTAGGCGTATCAACGGGCTATGGAGATGCCCATTAATAGATATCAATGTGAGTGAGTAGGGATTGCCATGCAACGGATGCACTAGAGCTATAAATATATGAAAGCTTAGCAAAAGAAACTAAGTGGGTGTGCATCCAACTTGCTTGCTCACGAAGACCTAGGGCATTTTGAGGAAGCCCATCATTGGAATATACAAGCCATGTTCTATAACGTAAAATTCCCACTAGTATATGAAAGTGACAACATATGAGACTCTCTATCATGAAGATCATGGTGCTACTTTGAAGCACAAGTGTGGAAAAAGAGATAGTAGCATTGTCCCTTTTCTCTTTTTCTCTCATTTTATTTATTTTTTTCTTTTGCTTTTTCTCTTTTTTTTCTTCCTTTTTTTTCCTTTGGCCTTTCTTTTTTTCTTTTTATAAAGTCCGAAGTCTCATCCCGACTTGTGGGGGAATCATAGTCTCCATCATCCTTTCCTCACTGGGACAATGCTCTAATAATGAAGATCATCGCACTTTTTATGGATTTACAACTCAAGAATTACAACTCAAAGCTAGAACAAGATACGACTCTATATGAATGCCTCCAGCGGTGTACCGGGATATGCAATGAGTCAAGAGTGACATGTATGAAAATTATGAAGGTGTCCTTGCCACAAATACGATATCAACTACATGATCATGCAAAAAGCAATATGACAAAAGTAATGCGTGTCATATGAACGGAATGGTGGAAAGTTGCATGTCAATATATCTCGGAATGGCTATGGAAATGCCATAATAGGTAGGTATGGTGGCTGTTTTGAGGAAGGTAATGGTGGGTGTATGGCACCGGCGAAAGTTGCAGGGCACAAGAGAAGCTAGCAATGATGGAAGGGTGAATGGGTGCGTATAATCCATGGACTCAACATTAGTCAAAAGAACTCATGTACTTGTTGCAAAAATCTAGAAGTCATCAAAAACCAAAGCACTACGCGCATGCTCCTAGGGGGATAGATTGGTAGGAAAAGACCATCGCTCGTCCCCGACCACCACTCATAAGGAAGACAATCGATAAATAAAATTGTGCTCCAACTTCATCACAGAGCGGTTCACCATACGTGCATGCTACGGGAATCACAACCCTTAACACAAGTATTTTTCATAATCACCTCAACTAGCATGACTTTAATATCACTACCTCCATATCTCCAAACAATTATCAAGCATCAAATTGATCATAGCATCCAATTCACTTTCTATGATTGTTTTTATTATACCCAACTTGGATGCTCATCATTCTAGGACCAAATTTGTAACCATAGCAAATACCGTGCTGTTCTAAAAGACTCTCAAAAAGATATAAGTGAAGCATGAGAGACTAGCAATTTGCACAAAATATAACCACCACCGTGCTCTAAAAGATATAAGTGATGCACTAGAGCAAATGACAAACTACTCCGAAAGATATGAGTGAAGATCAATGAGTAGTCGAATAATTGTGCAACTATGTGAAGATTCTCTAACATTAAGGAATTTCAGATCTTGGTATTGTATTCAAACAGCAAGCAAATACTAACCAAAGAAAATGACGCTCCAAGCAAAACACATATCATGTGGTGAATAAAAATATAGCTCCAAGTAAAGTTACCGATGAACAAAGACGAAAGAGGGGATGCCTTCCGGGGCATTGCTACGTCTTGAGCTTGCGTTGGTTTTCCTCGAAGAGGAGAGGGTGATGCAGCAAGTGTAGTGTAAGTATTTCCCTCAGTTTTGAGAACCAGGGTAGCAATCCAGTAGAAGGCTCCTCAAAAGTCCCACGCACCTACACAAACAAACTGAGAACTCGCAACCAACGCAATAAAGGGGTTATCAATCCCTTCACGGCCACTTGCGAAAGTGAGATCTAATAAAGATAGTATGATAAGATAAATATATTTTTGGTATTTTATAATATAGATGCAAAAAGTAAAGATGCAAATAAAAGTAGATTGAAAGCGAATATGATAAGAGATAGACCCGGGGGCCATAGGTTTCACTAGAGGCTTCTCTCAAGATAGCATAAGTATTACGGTGGGTGAACAAATTACTGTCGAGCAATTGATAGAAAAGCGCATAGTTATGAGATTATCTAGGCATGATCATGTATATAGGCATCACGTCCATAATAAGTAGACCGACTCCTGCCTGCATCTACTACTATTACTCCACACATCGACCGCTATCCAGCATGCATCTAGAGTATTAAGTTCATAAGAACAGAGTAACACATTAAGCAAGATGACATGATGTAGAGGGATAAACTCATGCAATATGATATAAACCCCATCTTGTTATCCTCGATGGCAACAATACAATACGTGCCTTGCAACCCTTTCTGTCACTGGGTAAGGACACCGCAAGATTGAACCCAAAGCTAAGCACTTCTCCCATGGCAAGAAAGACCAATCTAGTAGGCCAAACCAAACTGATAATTCGGAGAGACTTGCAAAGATAACTCAGTCATACATAAAAGAATTCAGGGAAGATTCAAATATTATTCATAGATAAACTTGATCATAAACCCACAATTCATCGGATCTCGATAGACACACCGCAAAAAGAGTTTACATCGAATAGATCTCCACAAGAGAGGGGGAGAACATTGTATTGAGATCCAAAAAGAGATAAGAAGCCATCTAGCTAATAACTATGGACCAGTAGGTCTGTGGTAAACTACTCACAACTCATCGGAGGGGCAAGGATGTTGATGTAGAGGTCCTCTGTGGTCGATTCCCCCTCCAGCAGAGTGCCGGGGAAGGCTCCAAGATGGGATCTCATGGATATAGAAGGTTACGGTGGTGGAAATTGTGTTTCGTGGTGCCCCTGGATGTTTTTGGGGTACGTAGGTATATATAGGAGGAAGAAGTACGTCGGTGGCCACCTGAGGGGCCCACAAGACAGGGGGCGTGCCCTACAGGGGGGCACCTATCTCGTGGGGGCCTCGGCTGCTTCTTGACTTGCACTCCAAGCTCTCCGCATCACGTTCGTTCCAGAAATCACGCGGCTCCTGAAGGTTTCATTCCGTTTGGACTCCGTTTGATATTCCTTTTCTTCGAAATACTGAAATAGGCAAAAAAACAGCAATATGGGCTGGGCCTCCGGTTAGTAGGTTAGTCCCAAAAATGATATAAATGTGTAAAATAAAACCCATAAACATCCAAAAGGGGTAATACAATAGCATGGAACAATAAAAAATTATAGATACGTTGGAGAAGTATCAGGCATCCCCAAGCTTAGGCTCTTGGTTGTCCTTGAATATTACTTTGAGGTGCCTTGGGCATCCCCAAGCTTAGGCTCTTGCCACTCCTTATTCCATAGTCCATCGAATCTTTACCCAAAACTTGAAAACTCCACAACATAAAACTCAACAGAAAACTCGTAAGCTCCGTTAGTATAAGAAAATAAAACCACCACTTAGGTACTGTAATTAACTCATCCTAAATTAATATTGGTGTAATATCTACTGTATTTCAACTTCTCTATGGTTCATACCCTCCGATACTACTCATAGATTCATCAAAATAAGCAAACAACACATAGAAAACAGAATCTGTAAAAAACAGAACAGTCTGTAGTAATCTGTAACAAACGTATACTCCTGGAACTCCAAAAATACTACCAAATTAGGAAGTCCTAAGCAATTTGTGTACCAATCCATAGCAAAAATAATCAGATCAATATCACGTTTATGTGAATTAAAACAACTAATTTACTGGATGCAAAAGTTTCTGATTCTCAGCAGGATCAACACAACTATCACCATAAGCTATCCTAAAGGTCTTACTTGGCACTTTATTGAAACAAAAGCTATAAAACATGATTACTACAGTAGCATAATCATGTGAACACACAAAAACAGTAAGTATAAATATTGGGTTGTCTCCCAACAAACACTTTTCTTTAATGCCTTTCTAGCTAGGCATGATGATGACAATGATGCTCACATAAAAGATAAGAATTGAAACATAACGGGAGCATCATGAAGCATATGACTAGCACATTTAAGCTTAACCCACTTCCTATGCATAGGGATTTTGTGAGCAAACAACTTATGGGAACAATAATCAACAAGCATAGGAAGGAAAAACAAGCATAACTTCAAAATTTTAAGCACATAGAGAGGAAACTTGACATTACTGCAATTCCTACAAGCATATGTTCCTCCCTCATAATAATTTTCAGTAGCATCATGAATGAATTCAACAATATAACCAGCACCTAAAGCATTCTTTTCATGATCTACAAGCATATAAAATTTACTACTCTCCACATAAGCAAATTTCTTCTCATGAATAGTAGTGGGAGCAAACTCAACAAAATAATTATCATGTGAGGCATAATCCAATTGAAAACTAAAATCATGATGACAAGTTTCATGGTTATCATTATTCCTAATAGCATACAAGTCATCACAATAATCATCATAGATAGCAACTTTGTTCTCATAATCAATTGGAACCTCTTCCGAAATAGTGGAATCATCAATAAATAAAGTTGACACTCTTCCAAATCCACTTTCATATTCATCACAATAAGATTCAACATCCTCCAAAATAGTGGGATCAGTACTCCTAAAGTTGACACTCTTCGAAACCCACTTTCATCAATATAATCATCATAAATAGGAGGCATGCTTTCATCATAATAAATATTCTCATCAAAACTTGGGGGACTAAAAATATCATATTCATCAAACATAGCTTCCCCAAGCTTGTGGCTTTGCATATCATTAGCATCATGGATATTCAAGGAATTCATACTAACAACATTGCAATCATGCTCATCATTCAAAGATTTAGTACCAAGCATTTTAATGCATTCTTCTTCTAGCACTTGAGCACAATTTTCCTTTCCATCATACTCACGAAAGATGTTAAAAAGACGAAGTGTATGAGACAAACTTAACTCCATTTTTTGTAGTTTTCTTTTATAAACTAAACTAGTGATAAACAAGAAACAAAAAGATTCGATTGCAAGATCTAAAGATATACCTTCAAGCACTCACCTTCCCGGCAACGGCGCCAGAAAAGAGCTTGATGTCTACTACACAACCTTCTTCTTGTAGACGTTGTTGGGCCTGCAAGTGCACAGTTTTGTAGGACAGTAGCAAATTTCCCTCAAGTGGATGACCTAAGGTTTATCAATCCGTAGGAGGCGTAGGATGAAGATGGTCTCTCTCAAACAACCCTGCAACCAAATAACCAAGAGTCTCTTGTGTCCCCAACACACCAGATACAATGGTAAATTGTATAGGTGCACTAGTTCGGCGAAGAGATGGTGATACGAGTGCAATATGGATGGTAGATATAGGTATTTGTAATATGAAATAATAAAAACAGCAAGGTAACTAAAAAGTGAGCGTAAATGGTATTGCAATGATAGGAAACAAGGCCTGGGGTTCATACTTTCACTAGTGCAAGTTCTCTCAACAATAATAACATAGATAGATCATATAACAATCCCTCAACATGCAACAAAGAGTCACTCCAAAGCCACTAATAGCGGAGAACAAACATAGAGATTATGGTAGGGTACAAAACCACCTCAAAGTTATTCTTTCGGATCAATCTATTCAAGAGTTCATACTAGAATAACACCTTAAGACACAAATCAACAAAAACCCTAATGTCACCTAGATACTCCATTGTCACCTCAAGTATCCGTGGGCATGATTATACGATATGCGTCACTCAATCTCAAATTCATCCAACCAACACAAAGTACTTCAAAGAGTGCCCCAAAGTTTCTACTGGAGAGTCAAGAAAACGTGTGCCAACCCCTATGCATAGGTTCATGGGCGGAACCCGCAAGTTGGTCACCAAAACATACATCAAGTGGCACGTGATATCCCATTGTCACCACAGATAAACACGACAAGACATACATCAAGTGTTCTCAAATCAAAGACTCAAACCGATAAGATAACTTCAAGAGGGAAACTCAATTCATCACAAGAGAGTAGAGGGGGAGAAACATCATAAGATCCAACTATAATAGCGAAGCTCGCGATACATCAAGATCGTGCCATAGAGAGAACACGAGAGAGAGAGAGATCAAACATATAGCTACTGGTACATACCCTCAGCCCCGAGGGTGAACTACTCCCTCCTCGTCATGGAGAGTGCCATGATGATGAAGATGGCCACCGGTGATGGGTTCCCCCTCCGGCAGGGTGCCGGAACAGACTCCCAAGAGGTTTTTGGTGGCTACAGAGGCTTGCGGCGGTAGAACTCCCGATCTATCTTGAGATTCGATGGTTTTACGGTACATAGGCACATATAGGCAAAAGAAGTCGATCGGGAGGTGCTCGAGGGGCCCACGAGACAGGGGGGCGCGCCCTATAGGGGGGGCGCCCTCCTATCTCGTGGAGTCCTTGAGGATCTTCTGACATGAACTCCAAGTCTCCCGGATCATATTCTTCCAGAAAATAACTTTGCTGAAGGTTTCATTCCGTTTGGACTCCGTTTGATAATCCTTTTCTTCGAAATACTGAAACAGGCAATAAAACAACAATATGGGCTGGGCCTCCGGTTAGTAGGTTAGTCCCAAAAAATGATATAAATGTGTAAAATAAAGCCCATAAACATCCAAAAGGGGTAATATAATAGCATGGAACAATAAAAAATTATAGATATGTTGGAGACGTATCATTCACCCACCGTAATACTTATGCTATCTTGAGAGAAGCCACTAGTGAAACCTATGGCCCCCGGGTCTATTTTCCATCATATAAGTTTCCGATCTACTTTATTTTGCAATCTTAACTTTCCAATCTATATCATGAAAATACCAAAAATATTTATCTTGTTATTATCTCTATCAGATCTCACTTTTGCAAGTGGCCGTGAAGGGATTGACAACCCCTTTATCGCGTTGGTTGCGAGGTTCTTATTTGTTTGTGTAGGTACGAGGGACTTGCGTGCAACCTCCTACTGGATTGATACCCTGGTTCTCAAAACTAAGGGAAATACTTACGCTACTTTGCTGCATCACCCTTTCCTCTTCAAGGGAAACCAACGCAGTGCTCAAGAGGTAGCAAGAAGGATTTCTGGCGCCGTTGCCGGGGAGGTCTTTGCACAAGTCAAGACATACCAAGTACCCATCACAAACTCTATCCCTCGCATTACATTATTTGCCATTTGCCTCTCGTTTTCCTCTCCCCCACTTCACCCTTGCCATTTTATTCGCCCTCTCTTTCCCGTTCGCCTGTCTTTCGCTTGCCTCTTGTCTGCTCGTGTGTTAGATCATTTATTTCATCATCATGGCTAGTCCTCCTATTGTTAGTACTCCCGATCATGAAGTTCTTAATTTTAAACAAAGGGAGGGAGAAAATCTAAAAGATGCTTGGCATAGAATTTGCAATGCTCAAAATAGATCTACTAGGAAGCAATCTACTTCCGTTCTTCTTCACAATTTTTATGTAGGCATTACTCCTTGGAATAGATATATCCTTAATACCATTACCGGAGGGAATTTCTTGGGTAGCCATACTTTTGGTGCTTATAATGCTATGTTAGATTTGTTTGGGCCACCACCTCTTTTGGTTAATGGAACTGCTTTAACTTTGGAACATGTGATGCAAAGGCTTGAAATTATTGAAAATAAAGTTGCCACTGTTGAGTTAATTGAAAATTTGGATAAAAATATCCACAACCAAATTACTCAATATGGATCTAAGGTTGGAGTTATTCTGATTTTTTTTAAAGAAAAGGAACCTATAGTTAACGAAAGAACAGATCAAGATTCCACAAGAATCGGTAAACTTGAGGATATTATTACCAACATAGGGTCTGTCTTTTCTTCTGTGAAAAATACTCCAAATCCTCCTCCTACCAAAATTGTCAAATTAATGTATGTTCCTAAAAATAAGGGTGAATCTTCTAGTAAGGAAAATGCGGATCTCAAATCAATTAGTGTTCACCCCCATTTTTTCGCTATCATTAAGGAACCGTTTGCTACAAACGAATTTCTTGATTTCTTGCCTAGGAGTTTAATCATTAATAAAAAGAAGGAAACTCCTAAGGGTTATAAGTGTTCTATTGAATACTTGAACACCAAAGATGGCAAAACTTAGATCTATTCTCGCTTTTATGTCTAGCTAGGGGCGTTAAACGATAGCGCTTGTTGGGAGGCAACCCAATTTTATTTTTGTTCTTTACTTTTTGCCCCTATTTAGTATTAAATAATTCGTCTAGCTTATGTTTAGGTGTGGTTTTATGTTTAATTAGTGTTTGTAGCATGGGGTGCTCTTTGATTGCCTTCCTTATGTGTGGAGGTTGGGATCGCGCGATGGTTAACTCCTACCAACCCTTCCCCTAGGAGCATGTGTAGTAGTACTTTTCTTCGAGGGCTAATAAACTTTTGCAATAAGTATATGAGTTCTTTATGACTAATGTGAGTCCAGGGATTATACCACTCTTACCCTTCCATCATTGCTAGCCTCTACGGTACCGTGCATTGCCCTTTCTCACCTAGAGAGTTGGTGCAAACTTCGCTGGTGCATCCAAACCCCGTGATATGATACGCTCTATCACACATAAACCTCCTTATATCTTCCTCAAAACAGCCACCATACCTACCTATTATGGCATTTCCATAGCCATTCCGAGATATATTGCCATGCAACTTTCCACCGTTCCATTTATTATGACACGCTCCATCATTGTCATATTGCTTTTGCATGATCATGTAGTTGACATCGTATTTGTGGCAAGGCTACCTTCATAATTCTTTCATACATGTCGCTCTTGATTCATTGCATATCCCGGTATACCGCGGGAGGCATTCACAGAGTCATATTTTGTTCTAAGCATTGAGTTGTATTCTTGAGTTGTAAGTACATAAAAGTGTGATGATCTTCATTATTAGAGCATTGTCCCAAGTGAGGAAAGGATGATGGAGACTATGATTCCCCCACAAGTCGGGATGAGACTCTGGACTTTATGAAAATAAAAGAGGCCAAAGAAGCCCAAATAAAAAAGAGAGGCCAAAGAAGCCCACCAAAAAAAAGAGAGAGAAAAAGAGAGAAGGGACAATGTTACTATCCTTTTCCACACTTGTGCTTCAAAGTAGCACCATGATCTTCATGATAGAGAGTCTCCTATGTTGTCGCTTTCATATACTAGTGGGAATTTTTCATTATAGAACTTGGCTTGTATATTCCAATGATGGGCTTCCTCAAAATTCCCTAGGTCTTCGTGAGCAAGCAAGTTGGATGCACACCCACTTAGTTTCTTTTGTTGAGCTTTCATACATTTACAGCTCTAGTGCATCCATTGCATGGCAATCCCTACTCCTCATGTTGACATCAATTGATAGGCATCTCCATAGTCCATTGATTAGCCTCATCAATGTGAGACTTTCTCCTTTTTTGTCTTCTCCACACAACCTCCATCATCATATTCTATTCCACCCATAGTGCTATATCCATGGCTTACGCTCATGTATTGCGTGAGAGTTAAAAAAGCTGAAGCGCGTTAAAAAGTATGAACCAATTGCTTGGCTGAAACCGGGTTTGTGCATGATGGGAGTATTTTGTGTGACGAAAATGATGCATAGCCTAACTATATGATTTTGTAGGGATAAGCTTTCTTTGGCTATGTTATTTTGATAAGACATGATTACTTGTTAGTATGCTTGAAGTATTACTGTTTTTATGTTAATATGAACTTTTATCTTGAATCATTTGGATCTGAACATTCATGCCACAATAAAGAAAAATACATCGAGAAATATGCTAGGTAGCATTCCACATCTAAAATTCTATTTTTATCATTTACCTACTCGAGGACGAGCAGGAATTAAGTTTGGGGATGCTTGATACGTCTCCAACGTATCTATAATTTTTTATTGTTCCATGCTATTATATTACCTGTTTTGGATGTTTATGGGCTTTACAATACACTTTTATATCATTTGTGGGACTAACCTATTAACCGGAGGCCCAACCCAAATTGTTGTTTTTTTGCCTATTTCAGTGTTTCGCAGAAAGGGAATATCAAACGGAGTCCAAACGAAATGAAACCTTCGGGAGAGTTATTTTTGGAACAAACGCAATCGAGGAGACTTGGAGTGGACGTCAAGAAGTAAACGAGGCGGCTACGAAGCAGGAGGATGCTCCCCAGGGGGGTGGGTGTGCCCCCACCCTCTTGGGCCCCTCGTGGCTCCCCTGACCGACTTCCTTCGCCTATATATACTTGCATACCCTGAAAACATCGAGGAGCACCACGAAACCCTATTTCCACCACCGCAACCTTTTGTACCCGTGAGATCCCATCTTGGAGCCTTTTCCGGCGCTCCGCCGGAGGGGGAATCGATCATGGAGGGCTTCTGCATCAACGCCAAAGCCTCTCCGATGAAGTGTGAGTAGTTTACCATAGACCTTCGGGTCCATAGTTATTAGCTAGATGGTTTCTTCTCTCTCTTTGAATCTCAATACAATGTTCTCCTCGATCTTCTTGGAGATCTATTTGATGTAACTATTTGTGCGGTGTGTCTGTCGAGATCCGATGAATTATGGGTTTATGATCAAGTTTATCTATGAGAAATATTTGAATCTCCTCTGAATTCTTTTATGTATGATTGGTTATCTTTGCAAGTCTCTTCGAATTATCAGTTTGGTTTGGCCTACTAGATTGATCCTTCTTGCAATGGGAGAAGTGCTTAGCTTTGGGTCCAATCTTGCAGTGTCCTTTCCTAGTGACAGCCGGGGCAGCAAGGCACGTATTGTATTGTTGCCATCGAGGATAAAAAGATGGTGTTTATATCATATTGCTTGAGTTTATCCCTCTACATCATGTCATCTTGCCTAATGCGTTACTCTATTCTTATGAACTTAATACTCTAGATGCATGCTTGTTAGCGGTCGATGTGTGGAGTAATAGTAGTAGATGCAGAATTGTTTCGATCTACTTGTCGCGGACGTGATGCCTATATACATGATCATGCCTAGATATTATCATAACTATGCACTTTACTATCAATTGCTCGACAGTAATTTGTTCACCCACCATAATACTTATGCTATCTTGAGAGAAGCCACTAGTGAAACCTATGGCCCCCGGGTCTATTTTCCATCATATAAGTTTCCGATCTACTTTATTTTGCAATCTTTACTTTCCAATCTATATCACAAAAATACCAAAAGTATTTATATTATTTTTTTTGACGGTTAACGACAGTGGGAGAGGCTCCCACTGACTTTCTATTACTCACAAGAGAATAATTACATCAAGGTTACAAATGGGTTTTTCGTGGCCCCCCGGCCAAGCTCAGAAGAAACAAAGCTAGGCAAGTGTTACAAGGAAGGTTACAAGCTTTGCATGTAAGCGTTTAGGTAGGGATGGAGATCCTCTCTACAGTTATGCAATAAAAGACACAACAAATTTCAGATCTGACTTTTGCAAGTGGCCGTGAATGGATTGACAACCCCTTTATCGCGTTGGTTGCGAGGTTCTTATTTGTTTGTGTAGGTACGAGGGACTTGCGTGTAGCCTCCTACTGGACTGGTACCTTGGTTCTCAAAACTGAGGGAAATACTTAAGCTACTTTGCTGCATCACCCTTTCCTCTTCAAGGGAAAACCAACGCAGTGCTCAAGAGGTAGCAGGGAGGTGCCCATTGTGGCCGCCACCCCATTGCCGGCCACCGTGGCCATCACTCTCTCTGCCACCGCGGCTCGAAGGCGGGAGGTGGTGGTCATGGCCGCCACCCCATCGTTGACCGTCGGGATCATCACCCGCTCTGCCACCACCGCCCGTGGGAGGGAGGCGGAGGTGGAGGCCCGCACGTGCGGCAGCGACCTTTAGCGCTACATCGAGTTCCTACGGGAGGAGGAGGAGCGCCTCGTCGAGCATGCAAAGAGCTTTACCGCCCCCGTGGCTGCGGGACATGCCGACGCAGAGGTGAGGAATCAGGAGATCTACGAGCAGTCCGACCGCTTCGAGAGGGGTCATCTGGAGCGGCAGAGGGTGTTCGAGGTGAGCACCACTGAAGGTGCATCAGCGACATGCACCGTATTGCAGTTGTCTAGCTCGTCGGTAGGCTCCTCCTCCTCTTCCTCTTACTGAGTGCACTCGACAGAGGAGAGGCTGCCGGAAGTAGTACAAAGCCCCTCCGTAGTAGTAGTAGTAGTAGTATTTAGGGGCTATTTTGTTTAGTTCATCTAACTATATATGTGGTGGAACTGTACAACATACTTAAAATTAGCTAGTATATATAGTTGAACTAGCTATTTCATTATGTGGTTGGCAACAATTGGGGAAAAGTTTGGTCGGTTCAGCTGTAAAGTTGGACTGTTTGTATAAATTAAGCACAACCGCTTAATCTATGAATGAAATCTATGCTTAATTAATGAATTTTAGTTGCAAAAATTAGATAGTGCTAGTGATTTTTAGCTGCATATTTTGACAAATCATAGTGTTACAAGGACAAATGGCAATGTTACTAGATCAACAAATGTCAATCTTTCCAGTTTGACAAATGGCAATATACCCAATATGACAGATGCAAATCTTACCAAATTGTCTGTACGTGGTTGCACATAGGTCATCTGAAAAAACCATTTGCGATGAATGGAGGTAGAAATGCTGCTTGCCAAATTTTCTCTTGGCTTAGCACCGAAGTCTCGCTTTGCATACCTTATTCAATCTGAATCGTTTGCATTGAAGAGATGCACAAATCCCGCGCAGCGAATTTTCCCTTGGCTTACTACGGAAGACCATAGCTCTCACTTTGCATACAGGTGTTCTATCTAAAACATTTGCGATGAAGAGCTACACAAATCCTGCTTGGCACATTTTCCCTTGGCTTACTGGGGAAGCTGTCAGTGTATATACGGGTGTTCTATCTAAAATGTTTGCAATGTTAGAGTGGAAGCTAGTTGTTTCAAAATGTCTTTGTTGACTGTTATTCGAGTGCCCCTTCTCTCAAAATGGACAAGAAAATTACCATAGCATGTCGGGTGCCATTCCATGATAGTATGCCAAGTTTCATGAATTTCAGACGAGTTTAGGATTTACTAGAATTTAAAAACAAAGTATCTCAACGTTTTGCCGGCAGTCAATAGTGCCCTGGTGTTTGAAATTCATTCCCATTTTTGCATGGGACCTAAGCATGCACCCAAGGACACAAGTTTGATTTTTCAACCAATTTATATGCACTGGAGCATGTGCATGTAGTTCAAATTTGAATTGTGCACATAAAATGCCTCGAAAACCAAGTTAATATATAAAAATGTCCAAACGAACCCCGAAAAATTCCAAAATTTAACACAACACTCCTGTTGTTCTATGTTGACACTAGAAATTTTTTAAAAGCAATAACAGGCAATGGGTATTGTTTCATCCCCAAAGGTGGCATGTTCCCTACCGAAACCATCAAGCTTGTTGTGAGAAGCTCTGGCTTGTGAGAAGCTTATACACAAACCTACCCCAAATGGGATAAAAAATTTACCACGGCATGTTGGGTGCCATTCCATGATAGCATACCAGGTTTCATGAATTTCAGACGAGTTTTGGATTTACTAGAATTTAAAAACCATGTATCTCAATGTTTGCGGCCAAGTGATGGTGGCAGGGTGTTTGACATTCATTCCCATGTCGTGCATGGGACCTAAGCATTCAACCAAGGACACATATTTGAATTTTCAACCAATTTATATGCATTAGAGCATGTGCATGTAGTTCAAATTTTAATTATGCACATAAATGCATTCAAAACTCAATTAATGCATAAGAAATGTCCTAACGAACCCTGAAAAATTCCAAAATTTAACATAACACTCATGTTGTTCTATGTTGACACTAGAGAAAAAATTGAAATCAAGAAGAGGCAACGACTATCGATTCGTCCAGAAAGGTGAAACGTTCCCTACCAAAATCATCAGGCTTGTTGTGAGAAGCTCTGGTTTGTGAGAAGATTATACCCAAACCTGCCCCAAATGGGACAAAAAATTACCACAACATGTCGGGGGCCATTCCATGGTAGCATGCCAGGTTTCATGAATTTCAGACGAGTTTTGGATTTACTAGAATTTAAAAATCAGGTATCTTAATGTTTGTGGCCGAGTGACGATGGCAGGGTGTTTGACATTCATCTATTTCTTGCATGGGACGTAAGCATGCAACCAAGGACACATATTTGAAATTTTAACCAATTTATATGCATTAGAGCATGTGCATGTAGTTTAAATTTGAATTATGCACATAAATGCATTGAAAACTCAATTGATGCATGAGAATGTGCTAACGAACCCCAAAAATTCAAAATTTAACACAACACTCATGTTGTTCTATGTTGACACTAGAAAAAAATTGAAATCAAGAAGAGGCAACGACTATCGTTTTGTCCAGAAAGGTGGAACGTTCCCTACCGAAACCATCAGGCTTGTTGTGAGAAGCTCTGGTTTGTGAGAAGCTTATACCCAAACTTGCCCCAAATGGGACAAAATTTTTACGATGGCATGTTGATGCCGCTCCATGATAGCATGCCATGTTTCATGAATTACAAACGAGTTTTGGATTTACTAGAATTTAAAAATCAGGTATCTCAATGTTTGTGGCCGAGTGACGGTGACAGGGTGTTTGACATTCATTCCCATTTCTTGCATGAGACCTAAGCATGCAACCAAGGAGAAATATTTGAATTTTCAACCAATTTATATGCATTAGAGCCTGTGCATGTAGTTCAAATTTGAATTATGCACATAAATGCATTGAAAGGTCAATTAATGCATAAAAATGTCCAACGAACCCGAAAAATTCCAAAATTTAACACAACACTCCTGTTGTTCTATGTTGACACTAGATCAAAGATTGAAATCAAGAAGAGACAACGGATATCGTTTTGTCCACAAAGGTGAAACATTCCCTACCATAACCACAAGGCTTGTTGTGAGAAGATCTGGTTTGTGAGAAGCTTATACCCCAACCTGCCCCAAATGGGACAATATTTTTACCACCGCATGTTGCTGTTGTTCCATGATATCATGCCAAGTTTCATGAATTTCAGATGAGTTTTCGATTTTTACTATAATTTTAAACCATGTATCTCAATGTTAGCGGCCGAGCGACGGTGGCAAAGGTATTTGACATTCATTCTCATTTCTTGCATGGGACCTAAGGTTGCAACCAAGGACACTGATACGTCTCCATCGTATCTATAATTTTTGATTGTTTCATGCCAATATTCTTCAAGTTTCATATACTTTTGACAACTTTTATACTATTTTTGGGACTAACATATTGATCCAGTGCCCAGTGCAAGTTCCTGTCTGTTGCATGTTTTTTGTTTTGCAGAAACCCAATATCAAACGGAGTCCAAACAGGATAAAAACGGACGGAGATTTTTATTTGGAATATTTATGATTTTTGGGAAGTAAAATCAACGCGAAACGGTGTCCGGGGTGGCCACGAGATAGGGGGCACGCCCTCCCCCCCGGGCGCGGCCTGGGCTCTCGTGGGCAACCTGTAAGACGGTTGACGCCCTTATTTTGGCGCAAGAAAGCTAATTTTATGAGAAAGATCTGGGCGAAAGATTCACCCCAATCGGAGTTACGGATCTCCGGATATTTAAGAAACGGTGAAGGGGTAAAATCTGAGAATGCAGAAACAGAGAGATAGATCCAATCTCGGAGGGGCTCTTGCCCCTCCCACGCTATGGGAGCCAAGGACCAGAGGGGAAACCCTTATCCCATCTAGGGAGGAGGTCAAGGAAGAAGAATAAGAAGGGGGGCCCTCTCCCCCTTGCTTCCGGTGGCGTCGGAGCGCTGCCGGGGGCCATCATCATCACCGCGATCTTCACCAACAACTTCACCGCCTTCATCACCAACTCTTCCTCCCTCTATGCAGCGGTGTAACCTCTCT
Organism: Triticum aestivum; assembly: GCF_018294505.1. Lineage (NCBI taxonomy): Eukaryota > Viridiplantae > Streptophyta > Magnoliopsida > Poales > Poaceae > Triticum > Triticum aestivum. Next base: position 262,920,029 of record NC_057795.1, on the reverse strand, counting down.
CTTACCCGCTGTAATATCTACTTAAACATGGTGCTCAATGCTATATATTATTTCCCAATGATGTATGGCTATCTTATGATGTTTGAGTAGATCCGTTTTGTCCTATGGGTTAATTGATGATCGTGATTGGTTTGAGTTGCATGTTTTATTATTGGTGCTGTCCTATGGTGCCCTCCGTGTCGCGCAAGCATGAGGGATTCCCGCTGTAGGATGTTGCAATTTTTATTTGCTGTTCTTAGTTGTTTTTCTTTTTTCTCAAATACGCACGAGAGTGCGTACTATATATATTAAGAAGAAAGAGGGGTGAAGAGCCCTTCACAGTGTTTTTACACGCTAATTACATGCACACACACACACACACTCCACCTCCACCTTATTTATACCGTAGTTAACTAACTTGTCTCGTCTGCCCGCCTTTCCACCCGGTTCAAGAAAATGGTTAGGTCGCCCTTGAGCAGCCCCGCCTGTTTCCAATTCCTCCCTTCCTCCACGAATTGTCGAAGCACATGTGGAATAGATGGGGAAGCACCCTCAAAAATGATGGTATTGCGATGCTTCCAAATCTCCCACATTGCTAAGACACAAAAGGCATTGAGCATTCTCTTGCGAGTCTCATTTGAGTTTTGTGCCGCGCACCAATCAGCAAGCATGTCCGTCATCGTTGGTATCCACCCGGGCTTGTCCATGGCCTGAAAGATCGCAGCCCAAACCTGCCTGGCAAAGCCACACCGAATGAAAAGATGATCAATGCTCTCCTCCTCCTGGCCGCATAACGGGCAACTGTCTTGGTGGTCTAGTCCTGTCCTCGCCAGCCGGTCCGAGGTCCAGCATCTGTTCTGCGTGGCCAGCCATATAAAGAATTGGCAACGTAGCGGTGCCCTAGCTTTCCATGTAAAGTCAGCTGTTTGATCCACCTCTCTTCCACAGAACTTTGCCGCGTAAGCTGATCGCGTTGAGTATATGTCGTTTGTCTCCCAGCACCAGACCACACCATCCTGTCTTGTTTCATCCAGCGTTATGCCAGCAACCCTATTCCACAATGCGAAGTACTCCTGCAGTGCCTCGGGGCTGAGCTCAGGGTTCACATCTCTCGTACATGCATTGTCATGCAATGCAGTGGCAACCGAGCAGGTTTTCCTTGTTCGGGGCCTCACACGGGCATAGATGTTGGGGGCGATATCAGCAACACATAAATCATCAATCCATCGATCTTCCCAAAACCTTATGCTCTGGCCACTGCCCATAGTTGGCCTCATCGCCGAGAGAGCAATCTGACGTGCGATGTTTGGGACTTGGATTTGGAATTCAGCCCAGGGCCGGTCCTTGTCGAATTGCTGCAGCCATGGCCATCGTGCTTGCAAGGCAATATTCAGCCATTGTAGATTGGGGATGCCAAGTCCCCCTGCCCACTTAGGCAAACAAACCTTTTCCCAGGCAACAACGCAGCTTCCGCCATGCACAAAAAATTAAGTACTCGCTACTCATGTAGATGGGGTAACTCCTAAAACTCTCGATTCTCATTATGTGAAAGATATTAAGTACTACTTTGATAATCCTGAGAAAACCCCATTCAACTTTATAATGGGAGACACGTTGGATCAACGTGAATACTTTAGGGATTATCGCTCGACACAAAAAGGGAAACTATTATGGGATCAATTTATTATTTTGCGTTGGTATGCTCGTCAACTATGTGTGTATGAGGTCGCGATGGCTGCCATTCGTGCCGACCCCCAGATCTTGGAGGAGCACCTTGCCATTTGCTAACTATGCCGGTTAAGCATGCTCGATTTACCCGTTGCGTGTGCTGCTCCTACCTTTCCTTAACAAATTCTAGTGAATTGTGTTGTCTGCTTTTACCATGCAATGTGGTGCTCAGTTAACGTTTGGTTCATTTGTTGTGGTGTTTAGTTAACTGTTTGGATCCATTCTGCAATGTGATATTCAATTGTTGTGGGTGTATTCTGTTATTGTATACCATGTGAGAAATAAATCGAATTTGGCTGTAGTAAATACATGGGAAAAAAATACAATTGCTATATTTCCAAGTTGTTAAGCATGATTGGTTTGGTTAACTGTCTGATTTTCTATTAGGAGTATATTATATTGTGGAATGTGGTGTTCAGTTAATGTTTGGTTCATTTGTTGTGGTGTTTAGTTAACTGCTTGGTTCAATTCTGCAATGCAATGTCCAATTGTCGTGGGTAGAATTTTGTATTGTTGTGCATGTGAGGAATAATCGAATTTGGCTGCACTTAATACATGGGAAACATATACAATTGCTATATTTCCTAGTTCTTAATGATGCTTGATTTGAATAAATGGGTTTTCCATGTGGCTTGAATTAATCTGATGAATCTGCAATATGCCTATTTTTCATCAACATATCTATGATACCTAAATAGTTCATCCCCACTATCCTATTTATCTTGACATGCAAGCTATCCACATCATCAAATAGGTCCATTACTTCATTTCTCATACATGCAACCATCCCACCACATCACATGTGACATGTCAGCAGTCCTCTTCCGGCCAGCAGTCAATTTCGAAGCGTAACAACTGATCAAAACTTAGCCACCGAGAAAAAAACGCATGCCTCTCTCCCTCAGAAAACAAAACATCATGTTTTCCCTAAGAGTCGAAGGCCAGCAGCCCCTCTCGCTCCATTCGCATCTTTTAATTACTCCCTCCTCCACGAGTCATTTCACCTCACCCCTTTTATCTTCTCATTGCATAGAATTGACCTGGTTTCCCCTTCATCTTCAATCTTCTCTTCCTTCTCTCATTGGTTCTTCTTCCTCTTCCTCCCTCATTCCTGATTATTTCATTTGGATCAGTTGTTCCTACAGAGTTTGATTGAGATTTTGTTGCTCGCCGGGGGTGCTGCTCAACGACCACGATGCGTGGCTCGTGGAAGTGCACATGGACGGGGCCACGCTGGTGGACTTCACGCCGCCCAAGCCATCGCACGTCGTGATGCAGCTCCACCCGGACATGGAGGGCGACGTGTGGGAGGTAGTGCAGGTCCAGCTCATGCGCTTTGCGTGCGGCTCGCTCGCCGTCGGGTTCACGGCCAACCACGCGATCGCCGACGGCCACACCACCAGCTACTTCCTCATTGCGTGGGGCCGTGCCGCGAGAGGGCTGGACATCTCTGCTCCATCACCGCCGCCCGACAAGGCCACAACCACCCGACCTCTTCCGGACGCGCAGCGTCGAGTACTACCGGTCGTCGTCCAGCAATCTCAAGCACGTCGGGGCTGGCTGGGCACCACGGGGCCGACAACGTGATCATCCACAAGGCGCACTTCACCAAAGACTTCATCTCCGGATTGTGCGTTAAGACATCGGAGGGGCGCGGCCGGCCATTAAGCCGGTTCGAGACCACACTCGCGCACCTGCGACGCACCATGACGCACGTGCGAGGGCTCAGCCCCAGCGAGACCTCCACCATCCGCATCTTCGTGGACGGGTGGCGTCGCCTGACCGCCTCGCCGGGCTACCCCGGCAACCTGGTACTTTGGGCGTTCCCGCGGTCCACGGTGGGGCCGTGGGGGACCTGCTCAGCCGGTCGCTGAAGCACGGGGTGCAGACGATTGAATGTTCATCAGGGAGGCCTCCGGTGTCAGAAATAAGCGGTGCCACTGCGTGCATCGTGCGCGCGGCCGTAGCTCTGTGTTTAGTCGTGTGTCTAGTTGCGGCCGTAGGGATCAGTTGGACTGGCCGCCTTGAATGGCGTGGCCATAGCTAGCTAGCTAGGTAAGTGCATGGCCGGTAGGATAGACTTCTGGATAGGTTGTTGGCTGGATGTGATTTAGCAGCCTACACGCAAAGAGTCAGTTGGTTAATGGGCCAGCCATGCACAATAGTTCAGTTAGTGGCCGGGTATGATGCGTGCATGCATGGATTAGTGGGCGGTGTAGTGCCAGGTCATGTGTGTGCACCTGTGTCCAGCCAGGTATAAAAGGCCTCCGTGTGTACTGATGGAGTGCGCCGGTATGAGCCGAGCTTAGGAGCCAGAGAAGAGGTAGTCTTCGCCGGGTCCGTGGTATGCGCCCGGTCGCCTGTGAGAGAGCTCTTCTGGGTAGGTTCGGTGTGTTGCTGTGCCCGGGTATGTACCTAGTAAAGTGAGGCCGTTCGTGCGGCGGAGGCATTTGTGCATCGGAAAAATTGTGTGCTCCATCTTCTACCTTGTTTGTGCGAGTGAGAGAAAGAGAGCTGGTATCGGGTTTGTCCCAACATTTGGTATCATGAGCTTGGTTATCTTGTGCGTCGTTCCTCTAGCCGGAGGCGTGCCGGTGGTTGCGCGATGGAGCTCTGGGCCGTGTGTCGGCCTAAGGAGATGCGCGGCGCGATGCGGCGGCGTGGCGGGATGGAGGTGCTACGCGGCGGCGGAGGCCGTGGCGGCGTGATGCGGCGGTTGCCGAGCGTGGCAAGCACGTGGCGGCGGCTCGGCGCGACGACCGTGGGGGCGCAGTGGCGCGTGGCATGGAGAAGCGGCACGGAGGAGTACGGGACTACGGGCTACTGGATCGGCAGCGAGCGGCAGCTCGTGCTGGAGATCGCAGCGACGGCCATGGCGACGACAACGACGGAAGCTACAACAACTTCGACGAAGGTGAGGTCATGGCTTAGAGGGAGAATGTCAGAAATAAGCCATGCCACTGCGTGCGTCGTGCGCGCGGCCGTAGCTCTGTGTTTAATTGTGTGTGTAGTTGCGGTCGTAGGGATCAGTTGGACTGGCCGCGTTGAATGGCGCGGCCGTAGCTAGCTAGCTAGGTGAGTGCATGGCCGGTAGGATAGACTTCTGAATAGATTGTTGGCTGGATGTGATTAAGCAGCCTACACGCAAGGAGTTAGTTGGTTTGTGGGCCAACCATGCACAATAGTTCAGTTAGTGGCCGAGTATGATGCGTGCATGCATGGGTTAGTGGCCAGTGTGGTGCCGGGTCATGTGTGTGCACCTGTGTCCAGCCGGGTATAAAAGGCCTCCGTGTGTATTGATGGAGTGCGCCGGTATGAGCCGAGCCTAGGAGCCAGAGAAGAGGTAGTCTCCGCCAGGTCCGTGGTATGCGCGCGGTTGGTTGTGAGAGTGTTCCTGTGGGTAGGTTGCGGTGTGTTGCCGCGCCTGGGTATGTGCCTAGTAAAGTGAGGCCGTTCATGCGGCCGAGGCGCCGTTCGTGCGGCGGAGGCGTTCGTGCGCCGAGAAAATTGTGTGCTCCATTTTCCACCTTCGTTTGTGCGAGTGAGAGAAAAAGAGCTGGTATCGGGTTTGTCCCAACATCCGGTAGCCCTCTCCAGGTTCACTCGCATTTAAGTTGGCAACGTCCTGCTCCAATGATGGAGTCCCTCCCTCGGCTGTGCCCTCCCTCGATCCCACCGCTTCCCCTGACCTCCATTGAAGGACATCAGGTTGGTAGGCTGCCAAGGTTTAGGACGCTGCCGTGAAGACTCTCCCAGCGAAGCATTGACAAAGGTCAGGTGCTTTTATTCATCACGAAGCTGTTCCCTCGAGTGCTAAAATGAACTCCTCCAATCCCCTTGCCCTTTCATACGTGGTACTACGATGGTACAGAGTTGTCAGGGGCGGCAACAACATCGGCGTCGGCCTCCTGTACAAGACCTATGCCATCAGTCGCAGGATGAATCACCAGATGTATGAATCGGAGTTCATATCTTTTATCTCCTGGTGGATTCTATCCTCAGGTTTTCCCCTAATTATTTCCCATTCGTGTATATTCTGATTGTAATGCCAAATATTATTCATTCTATCAAAGTGATCGTTTGTCATCCTACAAGTTGTGCTTATTTCTCTACTTCGTTGCCATAGGATGAGGTTCAGGCCTGAATGCTACATCCACTCGTGCGTAGTACTACTAATTAACATAAACACAGGTCCAAATCTACTTTAGATACAAGTGTGCGTCACAATAGAAACAAAAAAAACCTCATGCATATGTCAAAAGAGAATTGGACAAATAGCAGGGAAGGCAATTCACAACCGTACTATATATATTTGGTTTGTTGCTTAACCATATTTTGTATGAAAACGTTTTTTTGCGGTGCATATATGGTTGTTTCTGCACGTTTCTAGGGTATGATCTAATTTTTTTTGCTGAAAATGGTATGGTCTAATTAATTTAGGCCAACATTTTCCTTACAATAGTGAGCACTACCAAATCTCCCACCTTACACTACCAATTCAACAACTCTAGGTGTGTTTTATTTATCTTTCCCTTCTTAATTATTTTGTGGCTTACTATTATTTCTATTTTGATTCCATTAGCAATTATTTCAAGTTCAGTATTCTACGGTTATTTATCTGGAGGTGTACGACCAAGTTTGAAGGGAAGCAAATGAAGCAGCGGTGTGTGAAAAATTTCACAAAGGCTACTAATGTTTTTATTTGGTTCTTCAAGGACAGACTTCTAATTTGTCACAATAACTGGCTTCTCTTTTTATTTTATGTTTGTAAGCTAGCAACATGTTCCAACACAACAATTTGCCATTGATTCTACAACCTGAGACGCCTATTATATTTATTTTTTAATTATTCTACATTGTATAATTTTTGGGAATCACCCACATTTATTTATATTTTTTATTGTACGATCTTGCTATGTCCACCATGCAAAGCAACTGGGTAGTCCAAGATATCGCTCCTGATATAACCCCATTTCTGTTTCTCATTTTTCTTATTTCTATATGTGCAACAAGTCACATGATCTTATAGTAATTCCGTTTTTATAGTATTTGTTGGCTCATAATTTTTTCTTTCATGTATCCTTTCACTGCCTAACCTACTTCATACCGATATGGTATTAGGAGTAAGGGTATGAAATACTACCTGTTTTGGGCTCATGCGTACCATCTACCGTTTTATCTCCCTTTTGTGCAGTTGTTCTCTTGAAGAGATGGTCACACATGTGTTGTATATTCAGAGTTTTAGTATGGCCTTTATCATCATAGCTAAATTTTATATGCCCTAATATTTTGAAGTATTTGATTTGTTTTGGTGATTTAGATTACAGCTTTCTTTATCAGTTGATTGTTTGTTTCTTACAAAATTTTTATGATGCCTTTTATATTTTTGGAGATTAGCTAGGCGAGAGTTTGTTTGGGGTAATTATCGTCTAGGTTTCTTTCATTATCCTTGGTTATATATTGCGTATTTCTCTTCCTTATTCTCTTATTTGTACATGTGGTCCGCATTATTCTACTACACTCACCACTATAAGTCACAAGGAAATATTCTTCAAACTCCTTAATGAGCTATAGATGGAAGATGTAGTTCAGCAGTTTGATTAGGTTGCAATTGAGAAGATGCATCAATGTAAATTTTCTATCTTAAAAGGTGCGTCAATTGATAATATTACGCACTACCAATTTCCATTTGTCATCTCTTAAAATCATAGTTGATTTCCCGCCGCAATGCACGGGGTATCCTCTAGTTTTACTAATAGCATGCGCATCCTCATTTAACCTGATCACTAACTACCTTATATGTGTTGCAGGGAAGCAATGGGAAGCACTGAGGTTTACAATCGAGGTTTGCACATGCATGGTCCTTTGTCTAATAGCGCATTATTGTGCAATTGCAGACACCATTCTAATACTTAGGTTTTAAACAATTTGGTCTTGCACATGTAGGTCCTGCTGTTAGAGGTTTTGACCCACTGTTTGACCCTTTTTGCATATGGGGAAATGAGTCGTCCATGAATATCAGTCAAGTCAAGAAACTCAAAAAGATTGTTAGGATAAAGAAATTAGCGACAAAAAACAACAAGATCTTTGTCTGCACAATAAAGAAGACATCAGTTCACTACAGGTTGGTACTAACTATTATACCCTGTCTTTTTTATTCCTTTGCCCCATTTTCTATATAGAAAAGATATTTATGAACATCCTTGTTCTCAGGCCTTTCCAAAATAGTTCACTGATGATTACCTCTCAAACCACCTGTATGGTCAGGAGGCGAGGAAGGTATTCATACAACACCCACGGTTCAATATTGAAGTGTTCCTGAAGAGGACGAAGGATGGACGGTCAATCATCCACAGGCACTGGCCTAAAGTTGCAAAGACCTTCAACATCAATGAAGGCTCAATATTTGCCTTCCACTTCAGCAATTTTCCCGATGATATGCATCTGTCTATGTACCGTCTATGATACTAATTTCGAAAGGTTCTAGATGTTGCATGTGAAACTTGGTGCTGGTGCAGTTGTGTAATGGGGTAGCTGAGTGCTGAAGCTATATCATGTTGTACTCTGATGTATTTCAATTATAAAATTCTACTTCCTTAATATGGGAATGAAATATATTATGTGTTTAATATGAATGTCAATTAGATTAATAAATGGATTATTGATAATAGGGCAATTAGCCTGCTAATGGTGAATTAGCCTGCTAATTGTTTTCTGCTATTGCAAACGGTTATTGAGAAAATACCATGGGCGATGACCTAAGGCAACGCACACAGTTTCTAGGAACAAATCGTGTTGGATCGATGAACAATCACACACGACATTCTCTTCCAAACTATTTGCGTTAGGCCACCTTCCGCAAACGTTTACCTCATAAAAACTGTGTGTGATGGAGAACCTTTGCCACACAGTTTCTTCTACGCACCGTGTGTGATGCATTCAATAATGCAAATGATAAAATTGTTAATATTGTGTGCGATGTCAATGCTATTACAAACGATTTAACAGGGAAAATTGTGTGTGATGTACCTGCGAACGAAAACGTTTTCCTTGGAGCGATTGTGTGGAATGTATATACGAACGGAAATGTTTAGAGGGGATTGACTGTGTGGGATGTACTTACGACCAGAAACGATTTCGCCTGTATAATTGTATTTTTTAGCACAATTGTATGTATAACCATAATTGTTCGCTCGCTGGTCGCACACGACCTCATTTTGCCGAGCGTGTGTGCCAGGAGGGCATATCCCCGACGGTTTCTGGGTCGTGTGGGAAGGACCCCCCTATTGCCCACACTCATTTGGCGACGGTTCCAGATGCCATCGCGGAAAGAGGTTAAAAACCGTTTGTATAGCACCAACGCATACCAATGTAAGGGCGTTAAACGATAGCGCTTGTTGGGAGGCAACCCAATTTTATTTTTGTTCTTTACGTTTTGTTCCTGTTTAGTAATAAATAATTCATCTAGCCTCTGGTTAGATGTGGTTTTATGTTTTAATTAGTGTTTGTGCCAAGTTAAACCTTTAGGATAACTTATGGTGATAGTTGTGTTGATCCGCTGAAAAACAGAAACTTTTGCGCCTAGTAAATAAATTCCAAAATTTTATTGAAACGTGCTTTTGATCTGATTCTTTTTGCTCTGAATTGGTACACAAATTGTCAGATCGTCCTAAATTTTCTGAATTTTTGGAGTTACAGAAGTATTCAAGAGTTATAGATTGCTACAGACTGTTCTGTTTTTGACAGATTCTGTTTTCTATGTGTTGTTTGCTTATTTTGATGAATCTATGGGTAGTATCGGGGGGTATGAACCATGGAAAAGTTGGAATACGATAGATATTACACCAATATAAATAAAGGATGAGTTTGCAATAGTACCTTAAAGTGGCGATTTATTTTCTTATACTAACGGAGCTCATGAGATTTTCTATTGAGTTTTGTGTTGTCAACTTTTCAAGTTTTGGGTAAGGATTTGATGGACTATGGAATAAGGAGTGGCAAGAGCCTAAGCTTGGGGATTCCCAAGGCACCCCAAGGTAATATTCAAGGAAAACCAAAAGCCTAAGCTTGGGGATGCCCCGGAAGGCATCCCCTCTTTCGTCTTTGTCTATCAGTAACTTTACTTGAGGCTATATTTTTATTCACCACATGATATGTGTTTTGCCTGGAGCGACTTGTATGATTTGAGTCTTTGATTTTTAGTTTACCACAATCATCCTTGCTGTACACACCTTTTGGGAGAGACACGCATGAATCATGATTTATTAGAATACTCTATGTGCTTCACTTATATCTTTTGAGCTAGGCAATATTGCTCTAGTGCTTCACTTATATCTTTCAGAGCATGGCGGTGACTTTATTTTATAAAAATTTATGAACTCTCATGCTTCACTTATAATATTTTGAGAGTCTTTTAGAACAACATGGCAATTTTCTTTGGTTATAAATTTATTCCTAATATGATAGGCATCCAAGAGGGATAAAATAAAAACTTTCACATAAAGTGCATTGAATACTATGAGAAGTTTGATTCTTTATGATTGTTTTGAGATATGAAGATGGTGATATTAGAGTCATGCTAGTGGAGTAATTGTGAATTTGAGAAATACTTGTGTTGAGGTTTGTGAGTCCCATAACATGCACGTATGGTGAACCGCTGTGTAACGAAGTTGGAGCATGGAGTATTTATTGATTGTCTTCCTTATGAGTGGCGGTCGGGGACGAGCGATGGTCTTTTGCTACCAATCTATCCCCCTAGGAGCATGCGCATAGTACTTTGTTGAATGACTAATAGATTTTTGCAATAAGTATGTGAGTTCTTTTTGATTAATGTTGAGTCCATGGATTATACACACTCTCACCCTTCCACCATTGCTAGCCTCTCTTGTGCCGCAACTTTTGCCGGTACCATACGCCCACCATATACCTTCCTCAAAATATCCACCATACCTACCTATTATGGTATTTCCATAGCCATTCGGAGATATATTGCCATGCAACTTTCCACCCTTCCGTTTATTATGACACGCTTCATAATTGTCATATTGCTTTGCATGATCATGTAGTTGACATAGTATTTGTGGCAAAGCAACCTTTCATAATTCTTTCATACATGTCACTCTTGATTCATTGTAGATCCCGGTACACCACCGGAGGCATTCACATAGAGTCATATTTTGTTCTAAGCATTGAGTTGTAATTTTTGGAGTTGTAAGTAAATAGAAGTGTGACGATCATCATTATTAGAGCATTGTACCATGCGAGGAAAAAAGAGGCCATAAAAAAGGCCAAACAAAAAATGAGAGAAAAATAGAGAAGGGGCAATGTTACTATCCTTTTTCCACACTTGTGCTTCAAAGTAGCACCATGATCTTCATGATAGAGAGTATCTTATTTTGTCACTTTCATATACTAGTGGGAATTTCTCATTATAGGACTTGGCTTGTATATTCCAATGATGGGCTTCCTCAAATGCCCTAGGTCTTCATGAGCAAGCAAGTTGGATGCACACCCAATTAGTTTCTTTTTGAGCTTTCATGCACTTATAGCTCTAGTGCATCCGTTGCATGGCAATCCCTACTCACTCAAATTGATATCTATTGATGGGCATCTCCATAGCCCATTGATACGCCTAGTTGATGTGAGACTATCTCCCTCTTTTTTTCTTCTCCACAACCACCATATTCTCTTCCACCATAGTACTATGTCCATGGCTCACGCTCATGTATTGCGTGAAAGCTGAAAAGGTTTGAGAACATCAAAGTATGAAACAATTGCTTTGCTTGTCATCGGGGTTGTGAATGATTTGAGTATTTTGTGTGATGAAGATGGAGCATAGCCAAACTATATGATTTTGTAGGGATAAGCTTTCTTTGGCCATGTTATTTTGAGAATACATAATTGCCTTGTTAGTATGCTTGAAGTATTATTGTTTTTATGTCAATATTAAACTTTTGTTTTGAATCTTTCGGATCTGAACATTCATGCCACAATAAAGAGAATTACATGGATAAATATGTTAGGTAGCATTCCACATCAAAAATTCTATTTTTATCATTTATCTACTCGAAGACGAGCATGATTTAAGCTTGGGGATGCTTGATACGTCTCCAACGTATCTATAATTTTTGAATGTTCCATGCTATTATATTATCTATTTTGGATGTTTTATATGAATTTATATGCCATTTTATATTATATTTAGGACTAACCTATTAACCTAGAGCCCAGTGTCAGTTTCTGTTTTTTGCGTGTTTTAGAGTTTCGCAGAAAAGGAATACCAAACGGAGTCCAAACGGAATGAAACTTTCGCGATGATCTTTCTTGGACCAGAAGCAAACCAGGAGACTTGGATATGAAGTCAGAGACGCAACAAGGCGGCCACGAGGGTGGAGGGCACGCCCAGGTGGGTAGGGCGCGCCCCTACCTCATGGGCCCCTCAGAGCTCTCCTGACCTAATTCTTTTGCCCATATATGCTCTTATACCCCAAAACCATCAGGGGAAGCCACAAAAACACTTTTCCACCGCCGAACCTTCTGTACCCATGAGATCCCATCTAGGGGCCTTTTCTGGTGTCCTACCGAAGGGGGATTCTATCACGGAGGGCTTCTATATCAACATCACTGTCCTTTCGATGAAGCGTGAGTAGTTTACCGTAGACCTATGGGTCCATAGCTAGTAGCTAGATGGCTTCTTCTCTCTCTTTGATTCTCAATACCATGTTCTCCTCGATGTTCTTGGAGATCTATTCGATGCAATATTCTTTTGCGGTGTGCTTGCCGAGATCCGATGAATTGTGGATTTATGATCAGATTATCTATGAATATTATTTGAGTCTTCTCTGAATTCTTATATGCATGATTTCATATCTTTGCAAGTCTCTTTGAATTGTCAGTTTAGTTTGGCCTTCTAGATTGGTTTTTCTTACAATGGGAGAAGTGCTTAGCTTTGGGTTCAATCTTGCGGTGTCCTTTCCCAGTGACAGTAGGTGCAGCAAGGCACATATCATATTGTTGCCATCAAGGATAAAAAGATGGGGTTTTCATCGTATTCCTTGAGTTAATTCCTCTACATCATGTCATCTTACCTAATGTGTTACTTTGTTCTTTATGAACTTAATACTCTATTTGCAGGCATGAGTCGGTCGATGTGTGGAGTAATAGTAGTAGATGCAGAATCGTTTCAGTCTACTTGACACGGACGTGATGCCTATGTTCATGATCATTGCCTTAGATATTGTCATAATTATGCGCCCTTCTATCAATTGCTCGGTTGTAATTTGTTCACCCACCTCATTATTTGCTATATTGATATAAGCCACTAGTGAAGCCTATGGCCCCCGGGTCTCTTTTCCATCATATAAGTTCTCTTTTCCATCATACTAGTTTCCGATCTACTATTTTGCAATCTTTTACTTTCCGATCTATAAATCAAAAATACCAAAAATATTTACTTTACCGTTTACCTATCTCTATCAGACATCACTTTTGCAAGTAACCGTGAAGGGATTGACAACCCCTTTATCGCGTTGGGTGCAAGTTTGTTGACTTTTTGTGCAGGTATTCGGTGACTTGTGCGTTGTCTCCTACTAGATTGATACCTTGGTTCTCAAACTGAGGGAAATACTTACTCTAATTTGCTGCATCACCCTTTCCTCTTCAAGGGAAAAACCAACGCAACACTACAGGAATCAGGAACTTTGTCGTCAGCCATGGCTAACGACAAAGGCATGCAAGGCAGACGGCAAAGGCCTTTGCCGTCAGCCAGCAGACGGCAACACGTCTGGCTGAACAGGCTACGACAAAGGCTTCTTTGCCTTCTGCTGGCGGATGGCAGAGACCTTTGCATATTTGGTTGCTTTGCCGTCTGCCAGTAGACGACATAGCATGCCACATGGCAGCACCTGGGGGCCTAGCCTATTTGGTTGCTTGGTCGTCCGCTGGCAGACGACAAAGATGCAATGGTCTTTGCCGTCTGCCAGCGGACGGCAAAGCATCCAAATAGCCAGCCTACTGCCCCAGGTTGCACAGGTAGCTGACATGTGGCATATTTGCCGTTTGCTGGCTGATGGCAAAGCTCTTTGTAGTCCGCCAGCAGACGGCAAAGAACTTGTATAGCCCCTCTTTTTTTGGTTTTTCTTAAATTTAATCAATTTCACACACACACATATATAGACACACACACACACACACATGAAAATACTTTCGACAAGCATACCAATACATATACATACCAAATCATATCCCTGCCATATGGATATGATCATCCGACACATATACATAGCAAACGGTTTCATCCAACACATATACATAGCCAACTTATCCAACAACAAGCATACAATGGTTTCATCCATACATACATATATAGGTAGCAAGTTTGACATTGTTCATCCTACAAAATCAAAACAAGAAGGAAGCATAAAGAGAAGAGTAGACTCCATCAACGCAAGCTTCCTCATCTAAAGCAAATCCGCAAATTGGGAAAGAAGCAAGTTAGAAGAAGAAGAAGAAGACTAGCTAGAAGAAGAAGAAGAAGAAGAAGAAGAAGAAGAAGAAGAAGAAGAAAAAGAAAAGGAAGAAGAAGATTTTTTTCTTCTCTTTCTTTTTCTCCTCTCCTCTTTTTTATCTTTTTCTTCTTCTAACTCAGGTAGGTAACAATTCCATTTTATTGCTATGCTAGGTAAAAATGCTAAGTGTAGGTCATTTTAGAGCTAAGCTAGGTAAATAGGTCATTTTGGAGCTTACTAAGGTTATTATGTCATTTTCAAGGAAAATAAGGTAAGTCTATATCATTTTAGAGGTAACAAAGATTATCATGACATTTTTAGGAAAGTAAGCTAAGTATAGCTCATTTTTTGTCTAACTTAGGTAGTTATGCCATTTAGGAGGAAGGTAAGCTACTTATGCATTTGTTAAGCAAAACACTAGAGAAAACTTACCCTCATCACAATAAATGCGATGAAGATCGCAACTAAGGTAACAATTGATCCAACGACATAATGATACCAAGCCTCATTATCAATGGCATATTTTCTAATCTTCTTAATCTTCAAGCGCATTGATCCATCTTCAAGTGCATTACATTCATCTTCATCTTGTGATCATCGACCACATCGGCAACATACAACTCCAATTTCATCTTCTCTTCTTCAATCTTTTTAATTTTTTCTTTCAAATACTCATTTTATTTTTCAACTAAATTTAACTTCTCGACAAGAGGGTCGGTTGCAAATTCCGGTTCACATATGTGACGCCCCCGATTCAATCGTACACTAATCATGCACGCAAATGTGTACGATCAAGATCAGGGACTCACGGGAAGATATCACAACACAACTCTAGAACATAAATAAGTCATACAAGCATCATAATACAAGCCAGGGGCCTCGAGGGCTCGAATACAAGTGCTCAATCATAGACGAGTCAGCGAAAGCAACAATATCTGAGTACAGACATAAGTTAAACAAGTTGCCATAAGATGGCTAGCACAAACTGGGATACAGATCGAAAGAGGCGCAGGCCTCCTGCCTGGGATCCTCCTAAACTACTCCTGGTCGTCGTCAGCGGGCTGCACGTAGTAGTAGGCACCTCCAGCGTAGTAGGAGTCGTCGTCGAAGGTGGCGTCTGGCTCCTGGACTCCAGCATCTGGTTGCGACAACCAGAAGGAAAGGAAAGGGGAAAAAGGGGGGAGAAAGCAACCGTGAGTACTCATCCAAAGTACTCGCAAGCAAGGAGCTACACTACATATGCATGGGTATATGTGTAAAGGGCCATATCGGTGGACTGAACTGCAGAATGCCAGAATAAGAGGGGGATAGCTAATCCTGTCGAAGACTACGCTTCTGGCAGCCTCTGTCTTGCAGCACGTAGAAGAGAGTAGATTGAAGTCCTCCAAGTAGCATCTCCAAATAGCATCTTCAAGTAGCATCTCCAGTAGCATCGCAGTAGCATAATCCTACCCGGCGATCCTCTTCTCGTCGCCCTGTAGAAAAGCGATCACCGGGTTGTCTGTGGAACTTGGAAGGGTGTGTTTTATTAAGTATCCGGTTCTAGTTGTCATAAGGTCAAGGTACAACTCCAAGTCGTCCTGTTACCGAAGATCACGGCTATTCGAATAGATTTAACTTCCCTGCAGGGGTGCACCACATTCCCCAACACGCTTGATCCCATTTGGCCGGACACACTTTCCTGGGTCATGCCCGGCCGCGGAAGATCAACACGTCGCAGCCCCACCTAGGCACAACAGAGAGGCCAGCACACCGGTCTAAACCTAAGCGCACAGGGGTCTGGGCCCATCGCCCATAACACACCTGCACGTTGCGAGGGCGGCCGAAAGCAGACCTAGCCTAGTGGCGTTCCAGTCCAATTCGGCGCGCGCCGCTCCGTCGCTGACGTCTGAAGTGCTTCGGCTGATACCACGACGTCGGGATACCCATAACTACTCCCGCGTAGATGGTTAGTGCGTATAAGCTCGTAGCCAACTCAGATCAAATACCAAGATCTCGTTAAGCGTGTTAAGTATCCGCGAACGCCGAACAGGGCCAGGCCCACCTGTCTCCTAGGTGGTCTCAACCTGCCCTGTCGCTCCGCCACAAAGTAACAGTCGGGGGCCATCAGGAACCCAGGCCCACCTCTACCGGGATGGAGCCACCTGCCCCTTCAGCCCCCAACTCCGAACAGTATCACAGGTAATGTAACAGTGTAAAGTATATAGTATATGCCCGTGATCACCTCCCGAAGTGATCACAGCCCAGTAGTATAGCATGGCAGACGGACAAGAGTGTAGGGCCACTGATGGAACACTAGCATCCTATACTAAGCATTTAGGATTGCGGGTAAGGTATCAATGACTGTAGCAACAATGACAGGCCATGCATCAGAATAGGATTAACGGAAAGCAGTAAACATGCTACACTACTCTAATGCAAGGAGTATAGAGGAGAATAGGCGATATCTGGTGATCAAGGGGGGGGGGGCTTGCCTGGTTGCTCTGGCAAGAGAGAGGGGTCGTCAACTCCGTAGTCGAACTGGTCAGCAGCAGCGTCGGTCTCGTAGTCTACCGGAGAGAAGAGGGGGAAGAAATAATGAATACAGAGCAAACAAAGCATCACAAAATATAACAAGGCAATACGCGGTGTTCGGTGTGCCCTAACGCGGTAGTAGGTGATACCGGTGAAGGGGGGAAAACATCCGGGAAAGTATTCCCGGTGTTTCGTGTTTTCGGGCAGAGGAGCCGGAGGGGGAAAGTTGCGAGTTCGATAGGTTAGGGGTGTGTGGCGGACGAACGGGTTGCGTATCCGGATTCGTCTCGTCGTTCTGAGCAACTTTCAAGTTGAAAATATTTTAATCCGAGTTACGGATTAAAAGATATGATTTTTAAAAGATTTTAACAATTTTAGAATTTAATTATTTATTTAATTAATTCGAAAAAATGTATTTACGATGTCAGCATGATGTCATGCTGACGTCAGCAGTCAACAGGGGTTGACTGAGTCAACCCTGACAGGTGGGTCCCGTTCGTCATACACTGTTAACTAATTAACCTAATTAAGTTTAATTAACAGTAGTTAATTAGGTTAATTAGTTATTAGGTTAATTAACCAGGATTAATTAGATTAATTATTTACTTAATTAATTGATTAATTAATTAATTAATTAGTTTTTATTCATTTTTTTTATTTATATAAATCTCATTTTCCTTTTCTTTTTATTTAAAAGTTCTGTGGGGGTGGGGCCCCAATGTCATAGGCCCCAGGGGGGCCAAACGGGCGTGCGGGCGTGCGGGGTGGCCCGTTCGGGCGCAACCCAGGGGGACGCGGGCGTGGGCGCCCGCCCGATCCCGCGCCGGCGTGGCGGAGGGGGGGGGGCCCGAGGAGGAGCCGGCAAGGCGGTCCCCGGTGGGGCTTCGGCGGTGGCGGGGCTAGACGGGGTCCGGGTCGCCGGAGGCGGCGGAAGTAGGCGGAGGGGGATGCGGGCGTGGACACGGGCGTCAGCGTCGGCGGGCGTCATCGGGGGGGGGGGGTGCGACGGGGAGGTCCGTTCGGGTTCGTTGGCAGGGGGGAAAGGCGAGGGAGGCGGGGGACGGCCGGAGCCGGCGACGGGGGCTCCGGGCGACGGCGTCGTTCGGGGAGGGGGAGAGGGGAGCGACGGGGGGGGGGGGGGGGAGTGGGCGAAGCTCATAGGGGGTCCGCGGGGTCTAGGAGGCGGGCGCGGTGGAGCTTGGAGGCGACCGGCGAGGAGGGAGTCGGGGAGGCGGCCGCCGGCGTCGGGGAGGGGGTCCGGTGAGGCGGGGGAGGTCGGGGACGATCCCGCGGCGGCGGGTGCCCCGCGCGTGGGGCGACGGTGTGGAGGGGGGTCCGGACAGCGGCGAGGGGCGCAGGGGGGCGGAGGTGACCGGTGTCGGGGCGGCGGGGGCCGCCGGCGATGAGGGGAGGACGAGGGGGACCGGGATCGGGCGGGGGCCGATCCGGATCGGCGCGAGGGGGAGAAAGGGGATCGGGGGGGGGGGAGGAGTAGTTGCGGCTAGGGTTCCCGACCGGGGGAAGAGGTGGATAAGTGGCCGGCCGGCTGGGCCGGGCCAGGGGAGGGGGCTGGGCCAGGTGTGAGGGGGGCCAGGTGGGGAGGGGCTGGCCCAGTTGGGCCAGTGTGGTTTCCTCCCCCACCCTCTTTTGTTTTATTTTTACTTTTTATTTACTTTACCTTTTCTGTTTTATTTTAGTTGCAGTTTATTTTTTTGTTTTAGTAAATACCAAAGTGGCACCTAAATTGTTCTTACAAATTAAGCCACAACCACAAAATGCTTCATCCCTAAATAATATAGTTTAATATTTTACAAAACACAAAAGGCATTTAATTAATTTCTTTTGCTGCTGTTTTATTTTCCTTTGAGCATTTAAACATTTTATAAAAATGTGGTTTCACCTCCATAATTACCTATGTATTATTTGGTTCACTACGAACATTTAAATTTTAATATTTGAAAACTTTTATTGTTTGCTCGATTTTGTATTTGAAATTCGAACCGGTTTTTGAACTAACCCGAGATTAACTACAGTGACAAAGGTGACGTGGCATCATTAGTGGGGATTACTGTAGCTTAATTACCCGGGCGTCACAACATACCTCCTAGATTAAAATATCTCTATCACTGGTGCGCGTTGGTGCTATACAAACGGTTTTTAACCCCTTTCCGCGACGGCATTTGGAACCGTCGCCAAGTGAGTGTGGGCAATACGGGGGGTCCTTCCCACATAACCCAGAAACCATGGGGATATGCCCTCCTGGCACACACGCTCGGGAAAATGAGGTCGTGTGCGACCGGCGAGCGAGAAAATATGGTTATACATACAGTAGTGCTAAAAAAAATACAATTATACATGCGAAATCATTTCCGGTCGTAAGTACATCCCACACAGTCAGCCCCCGCTAAACGTTTCCGTTCAGATGTACATTCCACACAGTCCATCCAAGGGATACGTTTTTGTTAGTATGTACATCCCACATAGTTAATCCAAGAACTACCAAACGTTTGCGATGCGCACAACATCACAAACAGTCAATAATTCTGAAGCGTGTGTGATAAGGTGACTATCGCAAATATTTAATAAGAAAGAACTGTGTGCGATGCTGTTGTTAATCGAACACGTTTTTTCTTGGCTGATCATGTGTGCAGTGGAGATTGAGCGCATACGTTTTTTCCTAGTTGATCGTGTGTGTAGTGGAGATTGATCGTGTTGGAGATATGCCCTAGAGGCAATCATGTATGATGATATTTCCTATGTGTTTATGAATAAAGATAGTTCATGGACATTATCAATGATGTGTATCAGCAAGTACGTGACTTGTTTGTGGGACTATGCATTGTATGATGACTGTCCTAAAAGGTCCCTAGTCGAAAGCGCTGTGTGGACGTGCAGCCGAGTAGACTAGCATATGACACGATCGATGGCTTGGTCTCACTAGCCATGGAGCATTGGATGCTAACTGGATAATATGGACTTGGAAAGGTCTGGTCGGATTCGACGTAGTCGGATCCGAGTCGAGATAAGGTCCAAGTCGGACAGACCCAACTATGAGACGTAGCGATATGTCATCTGTGAGTCTCTAGTACAACATACGTTCTATGTCCTAAGACCTGAGCTGACGCATGTACTCGGGATGGTGACAGACTTGCTTTGGGCCGACCAAACGCTACTCCATGACTGGGTAGTTACAAAGGTAGGTTTCAGGATTGTCTAGTCCTATGCTGCGAGACATGGTCGAGCAAGATGGGATTTGCCCCTCCGATCAGGAGAGATATACTCTGGGCCCCTCATGTGATCCGATCAAGGGAAGCATGGCCATGCGACAAGGATTATGAGATAATCTGGATTGTGGTCGGCATCACTGGAACGAGAAAGAGGTCGGGCTAGCACAAGGATGACAGTCTCGCCTTAAGCCCGACAACATATATCGTGTGGCAAAGGGAACAGAAGTGTGACACGTTGTACAGGTTCGCCTAACCAGCTTCATAGTCTGCTTGGTGGTCAGCACGCCTTGCTAGAGGCCACTACCAACTGTGCAGGTCGAAGGTGATCCAAACTGTGACCAAGCCGACTTGAACCTAAGGGGTCGCGCTCTTAAGGGAAGGAACCTACGAGGCCGGTTCGTAGGACACTGGTCGGATGTGATCTGAACTAGACTAGGAACGTGACCGAGTAGACTTTGGGCTTTAGGGTCCGTGCGAGGTCCAAGTGTTGAGCCTGCGATGGACGCCTATATAAAGTGGAGGTGTGGCACACTCATGCGGTTGATCGCTTCGGTGCTGTGACTAGGGTTTGCATGTGTTGCGTATAGCCACCTCCACTCGCTGCCGACTGTGTGATCGGACCTAGCAGTCCGCCGCACGGTGTTCCTCCTGCACGCGCAGATACCGTTAGAGGCGGTACACTTGCGCCACTCCAGTGAACTTGTACGTGGGATCGGACGACCGGCTGTTCGAGGGAGATCGGACGAGGAGGAGACGATCCACGCGGACACGCTGCCCCAACTCTTCTTCCGCTGCACGGCACTGTGCATCTAGTGGTAACAAACTGTGATGCATCTCCCGTAGCATGTTCCTGTTCATCTGCGAGTAGGAAAATTTTAATTTGCAGTCAACGCACCCTATTGTAGAACCCAACAGTGGTATTAGAGCCTCTGCTATAGGATTTGGATTCAGATCATATGCATATTAGATATGTGGAGGCGGCAGATGAGATCTGTTGTCCTTGAAGAGATCGGCTATGTGCACGGTTGATGTGATCAACTGCACATGGGGATCGTTGAGGCTATGTTTTCTGTCAATCGAGATCGATGAGGTCGTGACACGATCTACCCCTACTGGTCGGTCATCCGCCATCGGGGTCAACAGTGAAACGTAAATCCAAATCGGGTTCCCGATGATCGATAAGATCGGTCAGATCAGAGAATTCGGCGTGAACGGAGTTCAGATGTGATCTGTGATTTCCAAATTGGGACCGCCGTGTGCGTAGCGCCGTGTATTTCGTACCCGACACACAAACCGGTAGAATGCGATTCTATGCATAACTTTGCTTTGCAGGTTTGATGTGAATAGTATGGCTGATGTGTATGTGATGCATGTGTGTAATTTATACGTGGCCCATGTCATGTTTGTCAGCCGGCAGGAGCCAAAGTGCTGTCATTATATTGTATAACAACCTGCGTGTCGACTTGTGTGTGAATACATAGACAAACATAATACATGCCCTAGAGGCAATAACAAAGTTATTATTTATTTCCTTATTTCATGATAAATGTTTATTATTCATGCTAGAATTGTATTAACCGGAAACATAATACATGTGTGAATACATGGACAAACATAGTGTCACTAGTATGCCTCTACTTGACTAGCTCGTGAATCAAAGATGGTTAAGTTTCCTAGCCATGGACAAAAGAGTTGTCATTTGATTAACGGGATCACATCATTAGGAGAATGATGTGATTGACATGACCCATTCCGTTAGCCTAGCACTTGATCGTTTAGTATGTTGCTATTGCTTTCTTCATGACTTATACATGTTCCTGTAACTATGAGATTATGCAACTCCCGTTTACCGGAGGAATACTTTGTGTGCTACCAAACGACACAACGTAACTGGGTGATTATAAAGGAGTACTACAGGTGTCTCCAAAGGTACATGTTGGGTTGGCGTATTTCGAGATTAGGTTTTGTCACTCCGATTGTCGGAGAGGTATCTCTGGGCCCTCTCGGTAATGCACATCACTATAAGCCTTGCAAGTAATGTGACTAATGAGTTAGTTGTGGGATGATGCACTACGTAACGAGTAAAGAGACTTGCCGGTAATGAGATTGAACTAGGTATTGGATACCGACGATCGAATCTCGGGCAAGTAACATACCAATGACAAAGGGAACAAAGTATGTTGTTATGCGGTTTGACCGATAAAGATCTTCGTAGAATATGTGGGAGCCAATATGAGCATCCAGGTTCCGCTATTGGTTATTGACCGAGAATAGTTCTAGGTCATGTCTACATTGTTCTCGAACCCGTAGGGTCCGCACGCTTAAGGTTTCGGTGACAGTTATATTATGAGTTTATGAGTTTTGATGTACCGAAGGAGTTCGGAGTCCCGGATGAGATCAGGGACATGACGAGGAGTCTCGAAATGGTTGAGACGTAAAGATCAATATATTGGACGACTATATTCGGATTCGGAAAGGTTCCGAGTGATTCGGGTATTTTTCGGCGTACCGGAGAGTTACGGGAATTCGCCGGGGAGTATATGGGCCTTATTGGGCCATACGAGAATAGAGGAGAGAGGCCGAAAGGAAGGAGGCGCGCAACCCCCCTCTGGTCCGAATTGGACAAGGGGTGCGGCCCCCTTTTCCTTCCTCCTCTCCCCCTCTTTCCCCCTTCTCCTACTCCAACAAGGAAGGAGGGAGTCCGACTCCCGGTGGGAGTAGGACTCCCCTTGGCGCGCCCCTACTAGGCCGGCCGCCCCCTCCCCCTTGCTCCTTTATATACGGGGGCAGGGGGCACCTCTAGGCACAACACAAGTTGATCTTCGTGATCGTTCCTTAGCCGTGTGCGGTGCCCCCCTCCACCATATTCCACCTCGGTCATATTGTAGCGGTGCTTAGGCGAAGCCCTGCGACGGTAGAACATCATCATCGTCACCACGCCATTGTGCTGGCGGAACTCATTCCCGAAGCTTTGCTGGATCGGAGCCCGGGGATCGTCATCGAGATGAACGTGTGCTAAACTCGGAGGTGCCGTACGTTCGGTGCTTGGATCGGTCACATCATGAAGACGTACGACTACATCAACCGCGTTGTCATAACGCTTCCGCTTATGGTCTACGAGGGTACATGGACAACACTCTCCCCTCTCATTGCTATGTCATCACCATGATCTTGCGTGTACGTAGGAATTTTTTTGAAATTACTATGTTCCCCAACAGTGGTATCAGAGCCTAGGTTTTATGCGTTGATGTTATATGCACGAGTAGAACACAAGTGAGTTGTGGGCGATACAAGTCATACTGCTTACCAGCATGTCATACTTTGGTTCGGCGGTATTGTTGGATGAAGCGGTCCGGACCGACATTACGCGTACGCTTACGCGAGACTGGTTTTACCTCCGTGCTTTGCACACAGGTGACTAGCGGGTGTCTGTTTCTCCAACTTTAGTTGAACCGAGTGTGGCTACGCCCGGTCCTTGCGAAGGTTAAAACAACACTAACTTGACGAACTATCGTTGTGGTTTTTGATGCGTAGGTAAGAACGGTTCTTGCTCAGCCCGTAGCAGCCACGTAAAACTTGCAACAACAAAGTAGAGGACGTCTAACTTGTTTTTGCAGGGCATGTTGTGATGTGATATGGTCAAGACGTGATGAGATATAAGTTGTTGTATGAGATGATCATGTTTTGTTGAAGTTATCGGCAACTGGCAGAAGCTCTATGGTTGTCTCTTTGTTGCATAAGATGCAAGTGCCAAATAATTGCTTTACTTTATCTCTATGCGATAGCAATAGTTGCAAGAGCAATAGTTGGCGAGACGACCATGTGACGACACATTGATATAGATCAAGATGATGAAGATCATGGTGTCGTGCCGGTGACGATAGAGATCATGACAATACTTTGGAGATGGAGATCAAAGGCGCAAGATGATCATGGCCATATCATGTCACATATTTTGATTGCATATGATGTTTATCTGTTATACATCTTATTCTGTTTTGTTTGACGGTAGCATTATAAGATGATCTCTCACTAATTATCAAGAAGTGTTCTCCCTAAGTATGCACCGTTGCCAAAGTTTGTCGTGCCCAGACACCACGTGATGATCGGGTGTGATAAGCTCTACGTCCATCTACAATGGGTGCAAGCCAGTTTTGCACACGCAGAATACTCAGGTTAAACTTGACGAGCCTAGCATATGCAGATATGGCCTCGAAACACGGAGACCGAAAGGTCGAGCGTGAATCATATAGTAGATATGATCAACATAGTGATGTTCTGTGACGCCCCCGATTTAATCGTACACTAATCATGCACGCAAATGTGTACGATCAAGATCAGGGACTCACGGGAAGATATCACAACACAACTCTAAAACATAAATAAGTCATACAAGCATCATAATACAAGCCAGGGGCCTCGAGGGCTCGAATACAAGTGCTCGATCATAGACGAGTCAGCGGAAGCAACAATATCTGAGTACAGACATAAGTTAAACAAGTTGCCATAAGATGGCTAGCACAAACTGGGATACAGATCGAAAGAGGCGCAGGCCTCCTGCCTGGGATCCTCCTAACTACTCCTGGTCGTCGTCGTCAGCCTGCACGTAGTAGTAGGCACCTCCAATGTAGTAGTCGTCGTCGACTCTGGCTCCTGGCTCCTGGACTCCAGCATCTGGTTGCGACAACCAGAAAGAAAGGAAAGGGGAAAAAAGGGGGGAGAAAGCAACCGTGAGTACTCATCCAAAGTACTCGCAAGCAAGGAGCTACACTACAAATGCATGGGTATATGTGTAAAGAGGCCATATCAGTGGACTGAACTGCAGAATGCCAGAATAAGAGGGGGATAGCTAATCCTGTCGAAGACTACGCTTCTGGCAGCCTCCGTCTTGCAGCATGTAGAAGAGAGTAGATTGAAGTCCTCCAAGTAGCATCTCCAAGTAGCATATCCAGGTAGCATCTCGAGTAGCATAATCCTACCCGGCGATCCTCTCCTCGTCGCCCTGCGGAAAAGCGATCACCGGGTTGTCTGTGGAACTTGGAAGGGTGTGTTTTATTAAGTATCCGGTTCTAGTTGTCATAAGGTCAAGGTACAACTCCAAGTCGTCCTGTTACCGAAGATCACGGCTATTCGAATAGATTAACTTCCCTGCAGGGGTGCACCACATAACCCAACACGCTCGATCCCATTTGGCCGGACACACTTTCCTGGGTCATGCCCGGCCTCGGAAGATCAACACGTCGCAGCCCCACCTAGGCAAAACAGAGAGGCCAGCACGCCGGTCTAAACCTAAGCGCACAGGGGTCTGGGCCCATCGCCCATAGCACACCTGCACGTTGCGTAGGCGGCCGGAAGCAGAACTAGCCCCCTTAATACAAGAGCAGGCTTACGTTCCAATCCGGCGCGCGCCGCTCCGTCGCTGACGTCTGAAGTGCTTCGGCTGATACCACGACGTCGGGATACCCATAACTACTCCCACGTAGATGGTTAGTGCGTATAGGCTCGTAGCCGACTCAGATCAAATACCAAGATCTCGTTAAGCGTGTTAAGTATCCGCGAACGCCGAACAGGGCCAGGCCCACCTGTCTCCTAGGTGGTCTCAACCTGCCCTGTCGCTCCGCCACAAAGTAACCGTCGGGGACCGTCGGGAACCCAGGCCCACCTCTACCGGGATGGAGCCACCTGTCCTTTCAGCCCCCAACTCCGTACAGTATCACAGGTAATGTAACAGTGTAAAGTATATGGTATATGCCCGTGATCACCTCCCGAAGTGATCACAGCCCAGTAGTATAGCATGGCAGACGGACAAGAGTGTAGGGCCACTGATGGAACACTAGCATCCTATACTAAGCATTTAGGATTGCGGGTAAGGTATCAATGACTGTAGCAGCAAAGACAGGCTATGCATCAGAATAGGATTAACGGAAAGCAGTAACATGCTACACTACTCTAATGCAAGCAGTATAGAGTAGAATAGGCGATATCTGTTGATCAAAGGGGGGGCTTGCCTGGTTGCTCTGGCAAGAGAGAGGGGTCGTCAACTCCATAGTCGAACTCACGGACATCGGCACCGGTCTCAGAGTCTACCGGAAAGAAGTAACGAAGGGGGAACACAATAAATAACAGAGCAATCAAATGTAACACAAAGCAAGACGCGGCAATATGCGGTGCTAGGGGTGACCTAACATAGTGATAGGTGATATCGGCTAAGGGGGGAAACATCCAGGAAAGTATTCCCGGTGTTTCGCGTTTTCGGACAGATGAATCGGAGGTGAAATGTTGCGGGTTCGATAGGTTAGGGGGGTGTGGCGGACGAACGGACTGCGTATCCGGATTCGTCTCGTCGTTCTGAGCAACTTTCATGTTGAAAATATTTTCATCCGAGTTACGGATTAAAAGATATGATTTTTTTAAAGATTTTATTAATTTCTGGAATTTAATTAATTATTTATTTAATTCGAAAATGAATTTATGATGTCAGCATGATGTCATGCTGACATCAGCAGTCAACAGGGTTGACTTGGTCAACCTGACATGTGGGTCCCGTTCGTCAGTGACTGTTAACTAATTACCCTAGTTTAGTTTAATTAACAGTAGTTAATTAGGTTAATTAGCCATTAGGTTAATCTAATTATAATTAATTAACTTAATTAATTCCTTAATTAATTAATTAATTTTATTGTTATTATTATTATTTTTTAATTCTTTTTTTTTAATTTAAAACGTTCTGGGGCGGGCCCCCTTGTCATTGGCCCATAGGGGTCCAGCGGGCTAACGGGCGCGGTTGCTGGGGAGAAGCCCCGTGAGCGTGCGGGCATGCGGGCGCCAATTGGGCGAGCCCGGGCGTAGGCCGATGGGGCACCGCGGGGCGAACGCCGGCAGCGGGCGAGCAAGGGCCGACGGTAGTGAGCGCGCGAGCGCATGGCAGCCGCGGAGTGCGGGCAGGGGAGCCCGGGGGTGCGGCGATGCGGGGCAGGACGCGCCCAGGGCGGCGATGCGCGCTGGGGGCCGAGGCGCAGGTCGCGGGTGGCGCAGCATGCAAGTGCGGCGCGACGGCGGCCACGGGATGCAGCGGGCGAGCACGGTGACGGCGGCGCGCGCGCATAGAGGAGGAGGGAGGAAGAGGGAGGCAGTGGCTCACATAGGAGGGGGGAGGGGTCATGGCAGCGGGCTCGGGAAGGTGGCGGCAGGGTCGCCGGCGATGGGGGCGGCAGAGGGCGGCGCCGTTCGGGGAAGCAGCCGGCGTCGGGGTCGAGCGGCCCCGGGCTCGGGGCGTTCTAGATGGGAGGAGGACGAGCAGGCGACGATGACGGTGGGTGGCTCCGGCGAAGCAGTGGCGGGACGAGGCATCGGCGGTGTGCGGCGGTGGCGGCGCCCTGGGCGCGGCTCAGATCCAGTCGGGGAGGTCGAGGTGGAGGACGGGGCGCCAGGGCATCGAGTGACGCCGGTGACGGCGAGGGGCGACGGAGCGCCGCAGGCAGCGATCGGCGTCGAGGGCGAGGCCCTGGATCCAGAAGGGATCGGGCAGAGGAGGGGCAAGGGGATCGGGGGGTGGGGGGTTTGTGCGGTCGTGGGAGGGTGGCGGCGCCAGGAGGGGAGCGAGGGGAGAGATGGGTAGAGTGCTAGGGTTCGGTGCCCCTAGGGGGTTATAGGCCAGGGGAGGGAGTGGGCCGGCCTGGCAGGCCACTGGCTGGGCCGAGGCCCAGCTAGCCTGGGGGGTTTCTTTTTATTTCTGTTTTATTTTTTCCCCTTGTCTTTTCTGTTTGTTTTTATTTATTTAATACTTTATAGTTTTACAAAAATAAAACCCACACCTAAAATGGAGTTACAATTCCAACTACTGTCTTAAAAAGTTTTACCCCTGAACTAAATAGTTTAATATTTTATAAAAGAAAAAGGCATTTATTTAATTGTTTTAGCTACTGTTTTACTCATTTTAGTTTACTTAACCATTTTATAAAAGTGTGGTTTCTTTACCATAATTACCTATGCATTATTTGGGTCACTCCGAACATTTTTAGTTTTAATATTTAAAACTTTTATTGTCTGCTTGATTTTGAGTTTGAATTCGAACCGGTTTTGAACTAACGTGAGATTATCCACACTAACCGAGGTGATGTGGCATCATTTCCGGAGGGTTACTGTAGCTTAACTACCGGGGCGTTACAAATCTCCTCCACTACAAGAAATCTCGTCCCGAGATTTAAGAGGGGGTATAAGGGGGAAGGTCTGGTTACGAAATCCTAACGAATCTTCTCAGTCTTGGTTGCTCTTCTTGAAGAGGTCGATCCATTACATTGACATCTTCATTTCTCTGATTCAGGTCATC
Organism: Triticum aestivum; assembly: GCF_018294505.1. Classification (NCBI taxonomy): domain Eukaryota; kingdom Viridiplantae; phylum Streptophyta; class Magnoliopsida; order Poales; family Poaceae; genus Triticum; species Triticum aestivum. The sequence continues at coordinate 262,891,746 of NC_057795.1, read as the reverse complement.
ATGGTGATGTCGTCCTTTGCTTCCTTTGCTTCAGGATCTCCAACGTACTTACGACTAGGTAAGGGGCAGCTTGACTACGACAGAATGCTTGTGAGGGATACAACCTGGGGGTTAACCCATGAAGGAGCATAAGATTATCTCTCGAGTTGAACATATAAAATACCTCGAGAGTAAGGTACGAAGGTACAATAAGAGGTTCCAAGCGGATAAATAGTTGCTCGAAGTCCGAACCAGAGTGAGAAAGGGGTTCAGAGTAGCGACAGCAAATATTGCGTCTGATACCATAATAGAGCACTAGGAAGGTGGCCCATGATTTAAATACGAAACCAAGCGTGGGGAATAACCACTAGAAACAGGGTCGTACAGGAGAGTCAGGTTTCGATCCAGTGGACTTGTGGGTTATGGGCCCACCATGTGGGTTAGAAGTAGGAAGGGCGGAGACGTCTTGCGTGATCATGCAAGCTAGGCATGTCAGGGGGGGGCGTAGCCTGTCAATTATGTCGGCGACAACGTCGATACCAAGGGCGAGGGACGAAGAGAACTACTTTCCTGCTCGTTGAACGAGGCGGACCAATAGGCAAAGTTCTCATCCATCGGTGGTTACCGGAATGTCATCAACAATAAAAACAGGGTCTTACTGACAGAGTTGTACATCGGGTTGTTTGCACAAGCAGTGGATTATTACTGCTTATATCATATAGATCATAGCAAAGGTCTAAACAAACCAATGGAAGGAAAATATGATCATCAGATTAAACAGAACAATGGAAAGGAAAATGTGTTTAAACACATATTTCAGGGGTATATCCTTCCTAATGACAAGCAGAGCATGATATCCATGACAGGATATAAAGTAGAAAACCATTTAGGTAAGGGGGAAGGAATCTCATGATATTACCCATACAACGGTGTTAGGATAAGTGATAAATATAATTTAGCATCGTGCTTCAAATGTTCCTGTTGAAAATCGGAGTATCATTGACATGCTTCGAGATAGCATTGACATGGTCTTCAGGTGAAGATCAGACTTTGGAAACACGAAGGATCCATCAGGAATAACTTGTAGAATAAGTCTTACAATTTCCTCATGGACGAATGGATAACCTTGCTGAAAAGGATTCTATAATGATAGGTCCTCCAGCCGGGGGGGGGGGTGCTAGGCATGACATCATGTTACCGGGTCATCAAAGGATCAACTTCATGACTCTTGGAAAATTGTCCCAACCATCATATTTGATGGAGATTCAGATATGAGGGGTGTCAGGATACCTCAGGCTCAGGATGCCTGAGAAGAAAGGTGCAACACAAATTGACGGGATGACACTGTAAGATTCTCGGGAAATGAACTAAGAAGTGATTTCCGTTAACAAGAGTTCATCATTAACCCAAGGAGAGGATGATGAGGTGGCTGATGGACTCAGCGATAATTCAACGAGGTATCCAAAAGATGGATCTCCACAATTATGTGGATAAGGGGATAACATCTGTCAGATTAAACAATATAATGGGATATGCTCGAGGAAAACATACATAATTAAACATTGGTTGAACGGTGCGCCCGAATATGGGTTGGGTCGCACGATCAATGTTAGAGTGGTGACTTGACGAACAAAAGAATTAGAATGAAACTCGACCATTACTTCAAAGCAATGGGGTTGCTAGAAGTTTTGAATTCACACCTCATAGTTCAATTGTCGGTATTCCGGTTAGAAACAACACGGGTACCAAGAAAGAATGGTGAGGGTGAGGAGTATCACCATACCAAGAAGTCTTAAGAGGTGGAGTAATCCTCACGACCTTCTTGACATAAAAGATGGTAATACTCCATGGTAAAGAAGAACAAATGCTAGGTAGCAAGGAACTCGAGGTATAACACAGAACACAAACAAGTTTTTGTTGGAGGGAACGCAATAAAGAGGTCGATGACAACACAAATCATCGAGGGCAAGGATGGTATTTCTCATCATTAATTCAATTGATATCCTGGAAGAGCATCAGAATGTAGATGGTGATCATGACACATTTGTCGAGAGATTCCACGAAGATGTAATCGATCCGCGATCACAACAAGTCAAAAGAATGATGAAGCAAGAGGTTATTGGAACCATAGGTACGACACAAACTCGAACTCAAGCTTGTTGTTTAAGGTGAAAGGGTATGACAAGGAAAGTCGACGTAAGCTTAGCTATCGTCGCAAATTGGTGCTCTGAGAATAAGGGCCGGGTTGCACAGTTAAGATCATCACGACAATGATATAGCCAAACAGGCTAGGAATGGCGTGATCGGGTACAAACTCGTACTGATAGAAGCTTACTGAAGAGTTATTGAGCCGTAGAGCGGACTCGGTCCAGTTATCGGTGTCTTTGAGTGTTTAATAACTCAGAGCCCGTGAAAAATTGGAATCAGTGGGAAGGTAGCACTTGATGAAGAACTCATAAGAAGTTATGCAGTTCCAAGATAATCTCGAGATACCAGGGGGGGGGGTAATACTCGATGACAGATCAAAGTAGAGGTTGGACCGGGGTATTGCTCTACAGAAGACAAGTGCTAAAACTTGCACGAGAAATGGTATTTAAAGGAGAACATGGTCAGAACCACGATTGCAAAAAGGCCAGATCTCAGATATAAGATGAACTTATACCAAGGGAATAATTGATTTTAAAAGAAGCTTCGATGAGAAGATGTACATCGTGTCCATGGGCATGAACGCAAGGTTCAAGGTCGACCCCCACTTCTCCAATGCACAACCTTTCATTCACTTCTCGCGCTCAATGAAGTTGTAGTTTTGAAATTTTATCTGGCAAAATACCAGAAGAGTACGACTCGTGAAAACTTTCGAGTTCACATCTATTAAGGAAGGCATAGGTTCAACCCGTTAGGGTATCGTGGAAACATATACCACAGTCTTCAAGAGTAGATATCACCAGCTCAAAAGCAGAGCATGGTTGGCAAAAGGAGAGGATACAATTTACCAAAGGCATTATGTATCGGAGAAAGAACTCACAAGGTGATTAGTTATGAAGGACACTGTCGGACAATAATCCAACAGTGGATATGGCGATCCACAATGGAGCTGATGTGAGTATCGATACCCAATCAGAGGAAGAAGGAATGCAAATGCATTGATTTATAGGACATCTGAATAATTCAACGTTTAAATAGCAAAGGAATTATGATTTTTAATTCAAGGGATCAGGAGCAACGCTCTGATCAAGGACGGACAAGTTGAATAGCCTTAGGGTACAATCAAAGACAATTGGATTGGCCGAGAACCAATTCTAGTTAAAAGAATGGAAGCTCAGCCGGAAAGGTAATTTATAAGGATCAATGATGATTGCGTGTATTCGCAACATATTGAGTCAATAGACTCAAAATGATAATGACAAGGAATGTCAATAAGATTTCTATACTTATGGGATTAATCATAATGAAAGCAAACAAGAAATTCCAGAGCAATAGGTTGCTGAGGATTTTCGGAATATCGGGTGGTATTTCGAAGACTTTTGTGTAACACATGAACAACTGGGGGATGAGCGGATACTCGATAAGTGCGAGAATTAACCGTAGGGGTATTCAGGTGACAAGGAACAGCACGGTAGTAAGTTTAAAGGGTTATCGAAACAACGACAAGTTTTTCAGGGTATCTTGTAACATCAAGACCAACTGGGGATGTGGGTAAGAATAACAAATGCAAGTAGTTGTCCATAAGGGTTTACGGTGGAAGGGGAATTGCAAACGCGATGAACACAAATTCTCGGGTTAACAGCGGAGAGTATCTTCAGGGTCTTCTGGTGCAGCAGACGATCATCAGTAATAAGGGGCTCTCCGGGTGAAAGTGATAACGAGATCCTAATGTTAGATTTAGTAAATTCATTTAACCCGAATAGAAGAGAGTTCAGAGTCCCAGAGTAAAGGTCGAGGAGTAAAAGATCCTAGTACCACCCAATGGCGACGTGGGCCCATGGGCCGCACAGCCATGTTAGTAAAAGTTTTGTAAAGTCTAGACTCGACTTCGGCCAAGGAGTTGGAAGGGGGATTCCTACAGGCAGTCGGCTCTGATACCAACTTGTGACGCCCCCGATTCAATCGTACACTAATCATGCACGCAAATGTGTACGATCAAGATCAGGGACTCACGGGAAGATATCACAACACAACTCTACAAATAAAATAAGTCATACAAGCATCATAATACAAGCCAGGGGCCTCGAGGGCTCGAATACAAGTGCTCGATCATAGACGAGTCAGCGGAAGCAACAATATCTGAGTACAGACATAAGTTAAACAAGTTGCCATAAGATGGCTAGCACAAACTGGGATACAGATCGAAAGAGGCGCAGGCCTCCTGCCTGGGATCCTCCTAACTACTCCTGGTCGTCGTCGTCAGCCTGCACGTAGTAGTAGGCACCTCCGGTGTAGTAGGGTCGTCGTCGACTGTGGCGTCTGGCTCCTGGACTCCAGCATCTGGTTGCGACAACCAGAAAGAAAGGAAAGGGGAAAAAGGGGGAGAAAGCAACCGTGAGTACTCATCCAAAGTACTCGCAAGCAAGGAGCTACACTACATATGCATGGGTATATGTGTAAGGAGGCCATATCAGTGGACTGAACTGCAGAATGCCAGAATAAGAGGGGGATAGCTAATCCTGTCGAAGACTACGCTTCTGGCAGCCTCCGTCTTGCAGCATGTAGAAGAGAGTAGATTGAAGTCCTCCAAGTAGCATCTCCAAGTAGCATCTCCAGGTAGCATCTCGATAGCATAATCCTACCCGGCGATCCTCTCCTCGTCGCCCTGCGGAAAAGCGATCACCGGGTTGTCTGTGGAACTTGGAAGGGTGTGTTTTATTAAGTATCCGGTTCTAGTTGTCATAAGGTCAAGGTACAACTCCAAGTCGTCCTGTTACCGAAGATCACGGCTATTCGAATAGATTAACTTCCCTGCAGGGGTGCACCACATAACCCAACACGCTCGATCCCATTTGGCCGGACACACTTTCCTGGGTCATGCCCGGCCTCGGAAGATCAACACGTCGCAGCCCCACCTAGGCAAAACAGAGAGGCCAGCACGCCGGTCTAAACCTAAGCGCACAGGGGTCTGGGCCCATCGCCCATAGCACACCTGCACGTTGCGTAGGGCGGCCGAAGCAGAACTAGCCCCCTTAATACAAGAGCAGGCTTACGTTCCAATCCGGCGCGCGCCGCTCCGTCGCTGACGTCTGAAGTGCTTCGGCTGATACCACGACGTCGGGATACCCATAACTACTCCCACGTAGATGGTTAGTGCGTATAGGCTCGTAGCCGACTCAGATCAAATACCAAGATCTCGTTAAGCGTGTTAAGTATCTGCGAACGCCGAACAGGGCCAGGCCCACCTGTCTCCTAGGTGGTCTCAACCTGCCCTGTCGCTCCGCCACAAAGTAACCGTCGGGGACCGTCGGGAACCCAGGCCCACCTCTACCGGGATGGAGCCACCTGTCCTTTCAGCCCCCAACTCCGTACAGTATCACAGGTAATGTAACAGTGTAAAGTATATGGTATATGCCCGTGATCACCTCCCGAAGTGATCACAGCCCAGTAGTATAGCATGGCAGACGGACAAGAGTGTAGGGCCACTGATGGAACACTAGCATCCTATACTAAGCATTTAGGATTGCGGGTAAGGTATCAATGACTGTAGCAGCAAAGACAGGCTATGCATCAGAATAGGATTAACGGAAAGCAGTAACATGCTACACTACTCTAATGCAAGCAGTATAGAGTAGAATAGGCGATATCTGTTGATCAAAGGGGGGGCTTGCCTGGTTGCTCTGGCAAGAGAGAGGGGTCGTCAACTCCGTAGTCGAACTCACGGACATCGGCACCGGTCTTAGAGTCTACCGGAAAGAAGTAACGAAGGGGGAACACAATAAATAACAGAGCAATCAAATGTAACACAAAGCAAGACGCGGCAATATGCGGTGCTAGGGGTGACCTAACATAGTGATAGGTGATATCGGCTAAGGGGGGAAACATCCAGGAAAGTATTCCCGGTGTTTCGCGTTTTCGGATAGATGAACCGGAGGTGAAATGTTGCGGGTTCGATAGGTTAGGGGGGTGTGGCGGACGAACGGACTGCGTATCCGGATTCGTCTCGTCGTTCTGAGCAACTTTCATGTTGAAAATATTTTCATCCGAGTTACGGATTAAAAGATATGATTTTTTAAAGATTTTATTAATTTCTGGAATTTAATTAATTATTTATTTAATTCGAAAATGAATTTATGACGTCAGCATGATGTCATGATGACGTCAGCAGTCAACAGGGTTGACTTGGTCAACCTGACATGTGGGTCCCGTTCGTCAGTGACTGTTAACTAATTACCCTAGTTTAGTTTAATTAACAGTAGTTAATTAGGTTAATTAGCCATTAGGTTAATCTAATTATAATTAATTAACTTAATTAATTCCTTAATTAATTAATTAATTTTATTGTTATTATTATTATTATTTTTTAATTCTTTTCTTCTTCTTTTTTTTAATTAAAACGTTCTGGGGCGGGCCCCCCTTGTCATTGGCCCATAGGGGTCCAGCGGGCTAACGGGCGCGGTTGCTGGGGAGAAGCCCCGTGAGCGTGCGGGCATGCGGGCGCCAATTGGGCGAGCCCGGGCGTAGGCCGATGGGGCACCGCGGGGCGAACGCCGGCAGCGGGCGAGCAAGGGCCGACGGTAGTGAGCGCGCGAGCGCATGGCAGCCGCGGAGTGCGGGCAGGGGAGCCCGGGGGTGCGGCGACGCGGGGCAGGACGCGCCCAGGGCGGCGATGCGCGCTGGGGGCCGAGGCGCAGGTCGCGGGTGGCGCAGCATGCAAGTGCGGCGCGACGGCGGCCACGGGATGCAGCGGGCGAGCACGGTGACGGCGGCGCGCGCGCATAGAGGAGGAGGGAGGAAGAGGGAGGCAGTGGCTCACATAGGAGGGGGAGGGGTCATGGCAGCGGGCTCGGGAAGGTGGCGGCAGGGTCGCCGGCGATGGGGGCGGCAGAGGGCGGCGCCGTTCGGGGAAGCAGCCGGCGTCGGGGTCGAGCGGCCCCGGGCTCGGGGCGTTCTAGATGGGAGGAGGACGAGCAGGCGACGATGACGGTGGGTGGCTCCGGCGAAGCAGTGGCGGGACGAGGCATCGGCGGTGTGCGGCGGTGGCGGCGCCCTGGGCGCGGCTCAGATCCAGTCGGGGAGGTCGAGGTGGAGGACGGGGCGCCAGGGCATCGAGTGACGCCGGTGACGGCGAGGGGCGACGGAGCGCCGCAGGCAGCGATCGGCGTCGAGGGCGAGGCCCTGGATCCAGAAGGGATCGGGCAGAGGAGGGGCAAGGGGATCGGGGGGTGGGGGGGTTTGTGCGGTCGTGGGAGGGTGGCGGCGCCAGGAGGGGAGCGAGGGGAGAGATGGGTAGAGTGCTAGGGTTCGGTGCCCCTAGGGGGTTATAGGCCAGGGGAGGGAGTGGGCCGGCCTGGCAGGCCACTGGCTGGGCCGAGGCCCAGCTAGCCTGGGGGGTTTCTTTTTATTTCTGTTTTATTTTTTTCCCCTTGTCTTTTCTGTTTGTTTTTATTTATTTAATACTTTATAGTTTTACAAAAATAAAACCCACACCTAAAATGGAGTTACAATTCCAACTACTGTCTTAAAAAGTTTTACCCCTGAACTAAATAGTTTAATTATTTATAAAAGAAAAAGGCATTTATTTAATTGTTTTAGCTACTGTTTTACTCATTTTAGTTTACTTAACCATTTTATAAAAGTGTGGTTTCTTTACCATAATTACCTATGCATTATTTGGGTCACTCCGAACATTTTTAGTTTTAATATTTAAAACTTTTATTGTCTGCTTGATTTTGAGTTTGAATTCGAACCGGTTTTGAACTAACGTGAGATTATCCACACTAACCGAGGTGATGTGGCATCATTTCCGGAGGGTTACTGTAGCTTAACTACCGGGGCGTTACATGTTCACCATTGAAAACTACTCCATCTCACGTGATGATCGGTTATGGTTTAGTTGATTTGGATCACGTGATCACTTAGATGACTCGAGAGATGCCTGTCTAAGTGGGAGTTCTTAAGTAATATGATTAATTGAACTTAAATTTATCATGAACTTAGTCCTGGTAGTATTTTGCAAATTATGTTGTAGATCAATAGCTCGCGTTGTTGCTTTCATATGTTTATTTTGATATGTTCCTAGAGAAAATTATGTTGAAAGATGTTAGTAGCAATGATGCGGATTGGATCCGTGATCTGAGGTTTATCCTCATTGCTGCACAGAAGAATTATGTCCTTGATGCACCGCTAGGTGACAAACCTATTGCAGGAGCAGATGCAGACGTTATGAATGTTGGGCTAGCTCAATATGATGACTACTTGATAGTTTAGTGCACCATGCTTAACGGCTTAGAATCGGGACTTCAAAGACGTTTTGAACGTCATGGACCATATGAGATTTTCCAGGAATTGAAGTTAATATTTCAAGCAAATACCCGAGTTGAGAGATATGAAGTCTCCAACAAGTTCTATAGCTAAAAGATGGAGGAGAATCGCTCAACTAGTGAGCATGTGCTCAGATTGTCTGGGTACTACAATCGCTTGAATCAAGTGGGAGTTAATCTTCCAGATAAGATAGTGATTGACAGAATTCTCTAGTCACCACCACCAAGTTAGTAGAACTTCGTGATGAACTATAATGCAAGGGATGACGAAAACGATTCCCGAGCTCTTCGTGATGCTGAAATCGACGAAGGTAGAAATCAAGAAAAGATCATCAAATATTGATGGTTGACAAGATCACTAGTTTCAAGAAAAAGGGCAAAGGGAAGAAGGGGAACTTCAAGAAGAACAACAAGCAAGTTGCTGCTCAAGTGAAGAAGCCCAAGTCTGGACCTAAGCCTAAGACTAAGTGATTCTACTGCAAAGGAAATGGTCACTGGAAGCGGAAATGCCCTGAATATTTGGTGGATAAGAAGGATGGCAAAGTGAACAAGAGTATATTTGATATATAGGTTATTGATGAGTGCCTTACTAGTGTTTATAGTAGCCCCTGAGTATTTGATACTTGTTCGGTTACGAAGATTAGTAACTCGAAACAGGAGTTACAGAATAAACAGAGACTAGTTGAGGGGAAGTGACGATGAGTGTTGGAAATAGTTCCAAGATTGATATGATCATCATCACACACTCCCTATACTTTCGGGATTAGTGTTAAAACTAAATAAATGTTATTTAGTGTTTGCGTTGAGCATGAATATGATTTGATCATGTTTATTGCGATATAGTTATTCATTTGAAGTTAAAGAATAATTGTTATTCTGTTTACATGAATAAGACCTTCAATGGTTATACACCCAATGAAAATAGTTTGTTGGATCTCGATCGTAGTGATACACATATTCATAATATTGATGCCAAAAGATGCAAAGTTAATAATGATAGTGCAACCTATTTGTGGCACTGCCGTTTGGGTCATATCGGTGTAAAGCGCATGAAGAAACTCCATAAAAGATAGATTTTCAGAATCACTTGGTTATGAATCATTTGATGCTTGCAAACCATGCCTTTTGGGCAAGATGACTAAAACTCCGTTCTTTGGAACAATGGAACGAGCTACTGACTTATTGGAAACAATACATACCGATGTATGCGGTCCAATGAGTGTTGATGCTCGTGGCGGGTATCGTTATTTTCTGACCTTCACAAGATGAATTGAGCAGATATGAGTATATCTACTTGATGAAACATAAGTCTGAAATAATTAAAAGGTTCAAGGAATTTCAGAGTGAAGTGGAAAAATCATTGTAACAAGAAAATAAAGTTTCTATGATCTGATCGCGGAGACGAATATTTGAGTTACGAGTTTGGTCTTCAATTACAACAATGTGGAATAGTTCCACAACTCACGCCACCAGGAACACCACAACGTTATGGTGTGTCCGAACGTCGTAGCTACACTTTATTGGATATGGTGCGATCTATGATGTCTCTTATCGGTTTTACCACTATCGTTTTGGGGTTGTGCATTAGAGACAGCTGCATTCACGTTTAAAAGGGCACCATCTAAATCAGTTGAGATGACACCGTATGAACTATGGTTTAGCAGTAAACCTAAGCTGCCGTTTCTTAAAGTTTGGAGTTGCTATGCTTATATGAAAAAGTTTCAACCTGATAAGCTCGAACCCAAATCGGAGAAGTGCGTCTTCATAGAATACCCAAAGGAAACTGTTGGGTACTCCTTCTATCACAAATCCAAAGGCAAAACATTCGTTGCTAAGAATGGATCCTTTCTAGAGAAGGAGTTTCTCTCGAAAGAAGTGAGTGGGAGGAAAGTAGAACTTGATGAGGTAATTGTACCTGCTCCCTTATTTGAAAGTAGTTCATCACAGAAATCTGTTCCTGTGACTACTACACCAATTAGTGAGGAAGCTAATGATGATGATCATGTAACTTCAGATCAAGTTACTACCGAATCTCGTAGGTAAACCAGAGTAAGATCCGCACCAGAGTGGTACGGCAATCCTGTTCTGGAAGTCATGCTACTAGATCATGATGAACCTACGAACTATGAAGAAGCGATGGTGAGCCCAGATTCCGCAAAATGGCTTGAGGCCATGAAATCTGAGATGGGATCCATGTATGAGAACAAATTATGGACTTTGGTTGACTTGCCCGATGATCGGCAAGCCATTGAGATTAAATGGATTTTTAAGAGGAAGACAGACGCTGATAGTAGTGTTACTATCTACAAAGCTAGACTTGTCGAAAAAGGTTCTTGACAAAGTTCAAGGTGTTGACTACGATGAAATTTTCTCACTCGTAGCGATGCTTAAGTCTGTCCAAATCATGTTAGCAATTGCCGCATTTTTATGAAATCTGGCAAATGGATAAACAAAACTACATTCCTTAATGGATTTAAAGAAGAGTTGTATATGATGCAACCAGAAGGTTTTGTCAATCCTAAAGGTGCTGACAAAATACGCAAGCTCCAACGATCCATCTATGGACTGGTGCAAGCATCTCGGAGTTGGAATATACGCTTTGATAAGTTGATCAAAGCATATAGTTTTATACAGACTTGCGGTGAAGCCTGTATTTACTAGAAAGTGAGTGGGAGCACTACAACATTTCTGATAAGTATATGTGAATGACATATTGTTGATCAGAAATAATGTAGAATTTTTCTAGAAAGCATAAAGGAGTGTTTGAAAGGAGTTTTTCAAAGAAAGACCTCGGTGAAGCTGCTTACACATTGAGCATCAAGATCTATAGAGATAGATCAAGACGCTTGATAAGATTTTTCAATGAGTACATACCTTGACAAGATTTTGAAGTAGTTCAAAATGGAACAGTCAAAGAAAGAGTTCTTGCCTGTGTTGCAAGGTGTGAAGTTGAGTAAGACTCAAAACCCGACCATGGTAGAAAATAGAAAAGAATGAACAGTCATTCCCTATGCCTCAGTCATAGGTTCTATAAAGTATGCTATGTTGTGTACTAGACCTATTGTATACCTTGCTCTGAGTTTGGCAAAGGAATACAATTTTGATCTAAAAGTAGATCACTAGAACAGCGGTCAAGAATATCCTTAGTGAGGACTAAGGAGATGTTTCTCGATTATGGAGGTGATAAAAGAGCCAGTCGTAAAAAGTTACAACGATGCAAGCTTCTACACCAATCCAGATGACTCTAAGTCTCAATCTGGATACATATTGAAAGTGTGAGCAATTAGCTAGAGTAGCTCCATGCAGAGCATTGTGGACATAGAATATTTGCAAAATACATACGGCTCTGAATGTGACAGACCCATTGACTAAACTTCTCTCATGAGCAAAACATGATCATACCTTAGTACTCTTTGGGTGTTAATCACATAGCCATGTGAACTAGATTATTGACTCTAGTAAACCCTTTGGGCGTTGATCACACGACGATGTGAACTATGGGTATTAATCACATACAGATGTGAATATTGGTGTTAAATCACATGGTGATGTGAACTAGATTATTGACTCTAGTGCAAGTGGGAGACTGAAGGAAATATGCCCTAGAGGCAATAATAAAGTTATTATTTATTTCCTTATTTCATGATAAATGTTTATTATTCATGCTAGAATTGTATTAACCGAAAACATAATACATGTGTGAATACATAGACAAACATAGTGTCACTAGTATGCCTCTACTTGACTAGCTCGTGAATCAAAGATGGTTAAGTTTCCTAGCCATGGACAAAAGGGTTCTCATTTGATTAACGGGATCACATCATTAGGAGAATGATGTGATTGACATGACCCATTCCGTTAGCCTAGCACTTGATCGTTTAGTATGTTGCTATTGCTTTCTTCATGACTTATACATGTTCCTGTAACTATGAGATTATGCAACTCCCGTTTACCGGAGGAACACTTTGTGTGCTACCAAACGTCAAAACGTAACTGGGTGATTATAAAGGAGTACTACAGGTGTCTCCAAAGGTACATGTTGGGTTGGCGTATTTCGAGATTAGGTTTTGTCACTCCGATTGTCGGAGAGGTATCTCTGGGCCCTCTCGGTAATGCACATCACTATAAGCCTTGCACGCAATGTGACTAACGAGTTAGTTGCGGTGATGCATTACATAACGAGTAAAGAGACTTGCCGGTAATGAGATTGAACTAGGTATTGGATACCGACGATCGAATCTCGGGCAAGTAACATACCGACGATAAAGGGAACAAAGTATGTTGTTATGCGGTTTGACCGATAAAGATCTTCGTAGAATATGTGGGAGCCAATATGAGCATCCAGGTTCCACTATTGGTTATTGACCGAGAATAGTTCTAGGTCATGTCTACATTGTTATCGAACCCGTAGGGTCCGCACGCTTAAGGTTTCGATGACAGTTATATTATGAGTTTATGAGTTTTGATGTACCAAAGGAGTTTGGAGTCCCGGATGAGATCAGGGACATGACGAGGAGTCTCGAAATGGTCGAGACATAAAGATCGATATATTGGACGACTATATTCGGAGTTCGGAAAGGTTCCGAGTGATTCAGGTATTTTTCGGAGTACCGGAGAGTTACGGGAATTCGCCGGGGAGTATATGGGCCTTATTGGGCCATACGGGAATAGAGGAGAGAGGCCGAAAGGAAGGAGGCGTGCAGCCCCCCTCTGGTCCGAATTGGACAAGGGGTGCGGCCCCCTTTTCCTTCCTCCTCTCCCCCTCTTTCCCCCTTCTCCTACTCCAACAAGGAAGGAGGGAGTCCTACTCTCGGTGGGAGTAGGACTCCCCTTGGCGCACCCCTACTAGGCCGGCCGCCCCCTCCCCCCTTGCTCCTTTATATACGGGGGCAGGGGGCACCTCTAGGCACAACACAAGTTGATCTTCGTGATCGTTCCTTAGCCATGTGCGGTGCCCCCCTCCACCATATTCCACCTCGGTCATATTGTAGCGGTGCTTAGGCGAAGCCCTGCGACGGTAGAACATCATCATCTTCACCACGCCGTTGTGCTGGCGGAACTCATCCCCGAAGCTTTGCTGGATCGGAGCTCGGGGATCGTCATCGAGCTGAACGTGTGCTGAACTCGGAGGTGCCGTACGTTTGGTGCTTGGATCGGTCGGATCGTGAAGATGTACGACTACATCAACCGCGTTGTCATAACGCTTCCGCTTACGGTCTACGAGGCTACATGGGCAAAACTCTCCCCTCTCGTTGCTATGTCATCACCATGATCTTGCGTGTACGTAGGAATTTTTTTGAAATTACTACGTTCCCCAACAAGAATGCCTACCAGAAACTCGTTGTTGAATCAACGGAGATCAGCTGTCTGATGCTGGCTTGTATGGAGCCCGATTTGCAACAACATTTTGAAAATGTTGAGGCTTACGATATGATCGAGAGTCTCAAGAGCATGTTTCAGACACAGGCTAGGACCGAAAGGTTCAACGTCTGGCGATCCTTGATGGATTGCAAGCTAAAGGAAGGTGACCAACTAAGCCCACATGTGATCAAGATGATCGGATATGTGCAAGCTTTGGATCATTTGGGCTTCCCGCTCTTGGATGAGCTGGCTACTGATGTTGTTCTGGGTTCTCTTCCGCCCAGCTACGGGACGTTCATCTCGAACTATCATATGCATGGCATGGATAAGAAGCTCACTGAATTGCATGGGATGCTCAAAGTGGCAGAGCAGGATATTAAGAAAGGCACACATCAAGTGTTGATGGTGCAGAAATCGGCTAAGTTCAAGAAGAGTTGGTCCAAGAAAAAGGCTAAGGCAAAGGGCATGGAGACGGTAACCTCTGCCGCTGCGCCAAAGTCTGGACCGAACTCGAAGACCGTTTGCTTTCACTGCAAGGAGATCGGTCACTAGAAGAGTAACTGTAGCAAGTGGCTTGCAGAGCATGGCAAGAAGGCCGGAAATGCTTCTTCAGGCAAAGGTACACTTGTTGCATATGTTATAGACATTTACCTTGCTGACATACCTAGTAGCTCTTGGGCATTTGATACCGGATTGGTTGTTCATATTTGCAACTCGATGCAGGGGCTGGTAAGAACTAGGCGTGTGGCACAAGGGGAGATTGACATCAGGGTCGGCAACAAAGCAAGAGTTGCTGCGTTGGAGGTCGGCATGATGCAGCTCCAGCTTCCTTACAGATTCATTATGGAATTGAATAATTGTTATTACATTCCTGCACTTAGTCGGAACATTATTTCTGCCTCATGTTTGATGAGTCAAGGTTATGAATGGTATGTTCCACGGCTATGCACCCATTGTTGATGGGCTATTTATATTGAATCTAGAACAGGAACCAGTCTATAACGTGAATGTCAAGAGGCATAAGCCTAATGAGATAAATCCGACATACTTCTGGCATTGCCGGCTTGGACACATTAGTCTGAAATGCATGAAGAACCTCCATGATGATGGGCTCCTAGCTTCGTCCGACTTTGGGTCGTTTGAGACATGTGAGTCATGCTTGCTCGGCAAGATGACTAAGTCTCCTTTTGCAAAGAGTTGCGAGAGGGCATCCGAGTTGTTGGAACTTATACATAGTGATGTGTGTGGTCCAATGAGCACAACTGCCAGAGGTGGCTATCAGTACTTCGTGACTTTTATCGACGACTTGAGTAGATATGGATATATCTATTTGATGAGGCACAAGTCGGAGACTTTTGAAAAGTTCAAAGAGTTTCAGAACGAGGTTGAGAATCAGCTCGGCAAGACTACAAAGCTTCTGCGATCTGATCGTGGAGGTGAGTACATGAGCCAGGAGTTTGATGATCATCTGAAAAGTCGAGGTATAGTACCTCAGCTCACACCTCCGGGTGCGCCTCAGAGAAACGGCGTGTCAGAACGGAGGAATAGGACCTTGTTGGACATGGTCCGGTCTATGATGAGCAAATCGGATTTACCCTTGTCATTCTAGGGACACGCTATAGAAACTGCAGCTTTCACACTTAACAGGGTACCATCAAAATCCGTAGACAAGACACCACATGAGATGTGGACCGGGAAGAGTCCCAGTTTGTCTTTTCTAAAGATTTGGGGTTGTGAAGCATTTGTCAAGCGACTTATGTCAGACAAGCTTACACCCAAGTCGGATAAATGCATATTCGTGGGATATCCAAGGGAAACCTTGGGGTATAGCTTCTACAACCGGGAAGCGAACAAAGTGTTTGTTGCTCGGAACGGGGTTTTCCTTGAGAAAGAGTTTCTCAGTCGGGAGGCCAGTGGGAGGACGGTTTGACTCGAAGAAATTCGAGGACCACTCGGGGACGGCTCGGCTGGTGATGAGATCATACCGAAGTCAGTCAGGGAACCTGTAGTGGAAGCGGCACCGGAATCACGGAGGTCAGAAAGATTGTGCAGAGTGCGCGATGTATTGTTGCTAGAAAGCGACGAGCCGACCACATATGCGGAAGCGATGGTGAGCCCAGATTCTGAGGCATGGCTGAAGGCCATGAGATCTGAGTTAAAGTCCATGGATGAGAATCAAGTCTGGGGCTTGGTTGATCCGCCACCTAGGGTAACTGCCATTGGTTGCAAATGGGTCTTTAAGAAGAAAACCGATGTGGATGGAAATGTTCAGATCCACAAAGCTCGGCTTGTCGCTAAAGGTTATGGACAAGTTCAAGGAGTTGACTATGATGAGACTTACTCGCCGGTAGCGATGCTGAAGTCGGTGAGGATCATACTAGCTATAGCTGCATATTTCGATTACGAGATATGGCAGATGGATGTCAAAACGGCTTTCCTTCACAGAAATTTAACCGAGGACGTGTATATGATACAGCCCGAGGGTTTTGTCGATCCGACTAGCACTAGTAAGGTATGCAAGCTCAAGAGATCCATTTATGGGTTGAAGCAAGCATCTTGGAGTTGGAACATTCGTTTTGATGAGGTCGTCACTGGTCTCAGTTTCATCAAAAGCGAAGAGGACTCTTGTTTATACAAGAAGTTAAGTGGGAGCTCGATAGTGTTTTTGATCTTGTATGTGGATGACATATTGTTGATTGGGAACAATGTTTCAATGCTAAACTCGGTCAAGGAATCATTGAATAGCAAGTTTTCGATGAAAGACCTTGGTGAGGCAGTGTATATTTTAGGCATTAAGATCTATAGAGATAGATCGAGGAGGCTGCTCGGCTTGAGCCAGAGCACGTACATAGATAAAAGTGTTGAAGCAATTCAACATGAGTGATGCGAAGAAAGGGTTCTTGCCACTCTCACATGGTATAAGGCTAAGCGAGACTCAGAGTCCTTCGACATCTGATGAGCGAAGCAGGATGAGTAGGATTCCGTATGCCTCGGCAATCAGATCCATCATGTATGCCATGATATGTACAAGGCCTGATGTTGCTTTTGCAATAAGCCTAACAAGAAGATACAGGCAAACCCAGGTGAGAGTCACTGGGCAGCAGTAAAGACTATTTTGAAGTACCTGAAAAGGACTAAAGAGATGTTCCTAGTTAATGGAGGTGAGGAACAGCTCGTCGTAAGGGGTTACGCCGATGCTAGTTTCCAAACCGACAGAGATGATTGTCGATCACAGTCCGGATTCGTGTATGTCCTGAACGGAGGAGCAGTGCACTGAATGAGTTCCAAGCAGGATACGGTGGCCGATTCTACCACAGAAGCCGAATACATTGCGGCTTGTGAAGCTGCAAAGGAAGGTGTTTGGATCCGACATTTTCTGGATGATCTTGGTATTTTCCCAGCCTCGGTGAAACCATTGGACCTTTATTGTGATAATTCTGGTGCCATCGCACAAGCCAAGGAGCCGAGGAATCACCACAAGGTCAGACACATAGACCGGAAATATCACCTGATAAGAAAGATCATAAAGAATGGTGATGTAGAGTTATGCAAGATTCACATGGATCCAAATGTTGCAGATCCGTTGACTAAGCCGCTTCCACAACCCAAGCATGAGGGGCGCGTTAGAGCTATGGGCATTCGATGTCTATTTGATTGACTCTAGTGCAAGTGGGAGAGTGTTGGAGATATGCCCTAGAGGCAATCATGTATGATGATATTTCCTATTTGTTTATGATAAAGATAGTCCTTGGACATTATCAATGATGTGTATCAGCAAGTACGTGACTTGTTTGTGGGACTATGCATTGTATGATGACTGTCCTAAAAGGTCCCTAGTCGAAAGGGCTGTGTGGACGCGCAGCCGACTAGACTAGCATATGACACGGTCGATGGCTTGGTCTCACTAGCCATGGAGCATTGGATGCTAACCGGATAATATGGACTTGGAAAGGTCTAGTCGGATTCGACATAGTCGGATCCGAGTCGAGATAAGGTCCAAGTCGGACAGACCCAACTATGAGACGCATTGATATGTCATTTGCAAGTCTCTAGTACAACATATGTTTTATGTCCTAAGACCTGAGCTGACGCATGTACTCGGGATGGTGACAGACTTGCTTTGGGCCGACCAAACGCTACTCCGTGACTGGGTAGTTACAAAGGTAGGTTTCGGGTTTGTCTAGTCCCATGCTGCGAGACATGGTCGAGCAAGATGGGATTTACCCCTCCGATCAGGAGAGATATACTCTGGGCCCCTCATGTGATCCGACCAAGGGAAGCATGGCCATGCGATAAGGATTATGAGATAATCCGGATTGTGGTCGGCATCACTGGAACGAGAAAGTGGTCGGGCTAGCACAAGGATGACAGTCTCGCCTTAAGCCCGACAACATTTATCATGCGGCAAAGGGAATAGAAGTGTGACACGTTGTACAGGTTCGCCTAACCAGCTTCATAGTCTGCTTGGTGGTCGGCACGCCTTGCTAGAGGCCGCTACCAACCGTGCAAGTCGGAGGTGATCCGAACTATGACCAAGCCGACTTGAACCTAAGGGGTCGCGTGCTTAAGGGAAGGAACCTATGAGGTCGGTTCATAGGACACTGGTCGGATGTGATCCGAACTGGACTAGGAACGTGACCGAGTAGACTTTGGGCTTTAGGGTCCGTGCGAGGCCCAAGTGTTGAGCCTGCAACGGACGCCTATATAAAGTGGAGGTGCGGCACACTCATGCAGTTGATCGCTTCGGTGCTGTGACTAGGGTTTGCATGTGTTGCGTATAGCCACCTCCACTCGCCGCTGACTGTGTGATCGGACCTAGCAGTCCGCCGCACGGTGTTCCTCCTGCACGCGCGGATACCGTTAGAGGCGGTGCACTTGCACCGCTCCGGCGAACTTGTACGTGGGATCGGACGACCGGCTGTTCGAGGGAGATCGGACGAGGGGGAGAGGACCCACGCGGACGCGCTGCCCCAACTCTTCTTTCGCTGCACGGCACTGCGCGTCTAGTGGTAACGAACTATGATCCATCTCCTGTAGCATGTTCCTGTTGTTCTGCGAGTAGGAAAATTTTAATTTGCAGTCAACGCACCCTACAGTAGAACCCAACAGATCGAACACGTAGTGGATCCTAGAAACATGTCTGATCTCCACGTCTATCGCAGACGTTTCGCTTTTGCAAACTGTGTGTAGTGTAATCCCTAATTAATCCCTAATTTAAAAAGTAATCACTTATTTCATATCCAACCAGGTTTATTACAAATACATGTTCAACCACGAATGCATAATTCGATGCACAGGTACATATACTGAAGAACTACAGAAGCACCAAGTAAAGAATGATGAACCATAGTTGTACTAAAGACTGTAAAGAGAGAGGCGAAAGACATTCCGGTTGCTGCAGAAGCTGAAGCAGAATGCCCATATTGTGCCCTCCTCCATGCGTAATGCACGCACGGCTCTAGGCCAACCCCTTGTGATGGCTGCCCGTCCATCCTTCGCTGTCTTCATTACGACTTCTCGATGCTCATTGTAGTCTGGATGTAATACTTTAACCTTCATTGCGTGTCCACCAATCATGTACTTTGCGAGGTAATCTTGAGTGGACTGCTTCGGGAACCACTGCAAACGAAAAAGATTCAGACATTATTGTCTAACAACTCATTATGGGCAGTAAAAAGAGAAGGCTGCAGAGTTTGCAGTTACCATCCTACAGCTCACTGTTGTGTTGGATAGAGCATAAACCAATAACTTGCTTGCCACCATTCGGATCTTTTTGCTAATAATCCTTATCAGTTTCCTCACTTGATGCTTGTTCATGAATATCTCATTGCCCCATACGCAAAAAGGGTCGATGCGTGGATCCTTGCCAAGGGCATATGTACCTACAAGCAACAAGTCAATATTAGAAGCTAACAAGTGTCCAAGCCTGGATCTATTGCACTACATTATGGAACAATGGGGGAGTACAAGCCAAGGGATGAAGCTAACCTCGGCGGAAAATGGTGGCCACTCCCGTTGTTGTCCTGCATAAGTAGTGGAAAGGCATGATAAGTACGACAACCTTAACATCAAGCAAATATAGCAAAGGTGAACAATATCATCTCCAAATGATAGCTCGAATGTGTTGTTTTCAGCATGCTCTTAAAGCATATATAAAATGGAAGGCAATGTTACCGATAGCAGGCTTAACAACCATCAAATATTGCAATTCAAACTGGTATTGTTGAAAATGAATAGAACGTAGGTAATGCTTAAACATCACTGGATAAATGTGTAAAACTGAAATAAAGGGCATGTGTTAACTACACCAGGCATAAATCGAACCAAATATAGCCGTTCAAACTGGTATTGATGCAGTCGAGCGACACAGTTCCGACTTGCACATAATGAACAACACATTGTGAGTGACTAAAATAAACAAGGCATAAATGATCAGTATAACAACCAAATATAGCCATTGAAAACTAGACAAAGTCTCACTGGAACCAACCTAAGAAGCAAATAAAGATAAACATGGCATATGCTTGAAAACTGGACAAATGCTCACTGCAACCAACCTAATAAGCAAATACAGATAAACAAGGCATCTACTTGAAAACTGGACAAATGCAAAAAAAGTAACCTAACAACCAAATACAGATAAACAAGGCATCTGCTTGATAACTGGACAAATGCTCACTGCAACCAAACTAAGACAAAATACATATAAACAAGGCATCGGCTCGATAACTGGAAAAGTGCTCACTGCAACCAACCTAACAACCAAACACAGATAAACAATGCATCTACTCACTATAAACAACCAAATATAGCCATTCGTGAAACTGAAGTGGACAATTCATACTTAAACATCACATAGCCCTATTGAACAATACATTTTTTCATACCTGAAATAATTAAACATGGCACAATTATAGCACCGCAAGACAAATGCTACTACAACAAAGGGTACGGGTTGACAAGCTAGAAAAGGTAAGATTTGCTGATAGGATGTTGCCTCACATTTCATGGACGGGATCCTTCCAGTTGGAAGAGCACAAACCCATGGTGGAAGAACCTTTGTGGGTGCCCTCCTCGTGGTCATGGTCGTGGTCGATGAGATCTGACTTGGCAATTGAGGATTCCAAGCCGCCGCCATAGAACGTATCCTTCAGAAATGACAAAATGGGCTCGATGGCGTATAAGGATCGCAAATCCTTGACTGCTTGGCGAAGGATATCAGCGGCAGGGCCGTTGAAGAGATCGACGGTGGTTGAACTAGAGGGGTTGGGGATGGACTACGTAACCTGTGACATGGCCCGCATGAAGCCGTCGCTGTCGACGAGCTTGATGTCGTAGCCAGCTTTCCCAAGATACAGTAATACGCAAGCCCGTTGACATGAAGCCTTTGACATGGCAATGTAGTCAACGTCTTCGCCGTCTTTCGTGGTGACGTGTTGATCCAAGATCGACAGGTCGGGGTGAACGGCGGCCACCTCACCAACATCTGCTGAAGTGGCCAGGATAAACCACTTCTTGGCCGAATGCTTGTCGGGCCCCATGGGATACATGGTCGAGCTTAGGATGCGACAATCTGGAGCAGGGGATGTGGATCTGGTGGGGAAGGACACCACATGCCTCATCTAAAAACTCAGGGGAGTGGGGCAATGGCATGGAAATCGTTGGGTAACCTAAACTTTATTATCTAAGCTAGGAGGAACGGGCAAACCGGCATGGGTTGGCGGCAGCACCGACGGCGGCCACGAGCTAGGGTTCGATGGGGGGGGGGGAGGGGGCGGGGGGGGGGACTATGGTGGGGGGGATTGTGGTATTCGAGGATACACCATGACTACTGAAAATTTTAGTAATGGTGGGTGGAGATGGTGGTGGACGATGGAGGGCGACGGTTCAAATGCCTCAGCTACTACAATTTTACTACAAGGTCGGTGCTGGAGGAGTGTGGGCGATGATTGAAGTACGACGACACTAAAATTTGGGTAAAGGAATTGATGCGGGGCGGGAGTGCCCAAGATCGCGCACGGTCCAATAAGAATATGCGTGTATGATAATAAGGAAAAGTGGCGGAACCGCCGATTTTTGCAACACTCAAGGCGGGTAGTTTATTTTTATATTTCTAGCTAGTTGGTCTATCGCACACGGCTTGTCCTAATTTCTAAATAAACTCACTCGCCTTTAGCTTGCGTAGTCGTGGTGATTTTACAGCACACTTGCATCGCACACGGTTAAGCCAGTACCTCCATCATTTGCCCGCGCTTGCGCAGTCGTGGTGATTTTACAGCGCACTTGCATCACACACGGTTAAGCCAGTACCTGCACCATTTTGCTCGCGCTTGTGCAGTTGTGGTGATTTTACAACGCACTTGCATCGCGCATGATTAAGCCAATACCTGCACCATTTTGCTCGCGCTTGCGCAGTCGTGTTGATTTTACAGCAAAAAAATAACCTATAAAAACATAGTCTACAAATTAGCAAAACAAGGATGATCCCAAGGTTTATATAATATGCAACCTCCCACGGGGTAACCCATCCTTGGACTACTCCAGCCCAAGCACGCTTAACTTCTGCGTTCTATTTGCCTAGGCTAGCGGATGGGAAGTGGCACCTTGCTGATAGGAATTGCCTCCTTGCCTTCACTACAAAAAAAGACACATCCGTGACATTTTGGGCTGAACTAATTTTTTTCTGTCATGCTTATGACACTTCTATGATGATAATTGTGACAAAACCCGGTATCATCATAGATGTGGTGGGCTCTTACTTCTGTGTCAAAAAATCATGACAGAAAATGGGCTTTTCATCTTGGGCGGGCCGGAGATGAAGCCGCATGACATTCTTTGGGCCATCCATGACAGAAAAAACCGTGGTAGAAGCGAGGGCGAGGAAAATATCAGGGAGTTCCTGGTTACGGTGGGTGGTCGGGGGCCGAGCGATGCATGTTTCTCTCGTACATGTACGCGCGTGGGTGCAAGGCATTGGGCTCTAACTGAACCCAAGCGAGGCGGTGGGCTCTAATTGAACCCGAGCGATTGCACTAGCTACGTTACTGAACCCGAGGGGTTGATCCCTTGCTGTTAACTGAACCCGAGTGATTCCTTCACTACTGTTGCTAACTTAAGCCGATCGAACCTTGCTGCCTCCTTCCCTTGATGAACAGTGAGCGTTGTTGGGGGGGGGGGGTTTGGATGAACAGTTCCTGGTGGGTGTGGATGAACAGGACCCCGTGGTGTTGCATCTGGATGAACAGGACCCCGATCGAGCCGGTTGGGGTGGATGAACAGGACCCCGTGGAGGGTTGGATGAACAAGACGACCCCGTGGATGGCTGGTTGAATAGTAGCCGGTGGAGGGCTGGATGAACAGTAGCCCGTGGAGGGGTGGTTGAATAGGACCCCGTGGAGAGGGCTGGTTTAATAGTAGCTGGTGGAGGAGCGGTGGAGGTTGGATGAATAGGAGCCCATGGATGAACAGTCGCAGGTGGAGGCTGGAGGAGGTCGACGGTGGATGAACAGTAGCCCGTGGAGGCTACAGGAGGTCGACGGTGGAGATGAATAGTATCCCATGGAGTCCCATTTTGCGGTACGCCACACCCCTCCCGATGAACAGGACCCCCGTTTCGACCGTAGCGCTCCAACACAAGTCCGTTTCCTTCATTTTGTAGTACGCCACACCCCTCCCGATCAACAGGACCCCGTTTCGACCATAGGAGGTCTAACAGAAGTCCGTTTCCTGCGTTTTGCGGTACACCAGACCCCTCCCGATGAATAGGATCCCGTTTCGACCATGGCCGATCGAACACAAGGCCATTTCCTCCGTTCTGCGGTACGCCATGCCTTGTTCCCATCGGCTGTTCCGTCCAAGCCGGTTGGCTCCTGATGAACAGGACGACACATTCCGTTCCAACCCAGCCGGTTGGCTCCCCATGAACACGACGACGACACAGTTTCTCTGTTCTGACCAAGCCATGTACACGAGCCCTGGCCGTACGTATGCGCGAGTAGACGTTCTAGACCCCGCCCGTATGTACACGCGTGGCCATATTTTTTGGCGTGTGGCTGTATGTACGTGTACACAGTTTAGACGGGACAACCTGAACTGCTACGTGGGGGGGTCTACTATGACATGTGCCGCTACTTACTCGGCCACGGTTCATCGTTGCAAAGCGACCGATCGACTAGTATGTACGTACACGTTCGCGACCAGAATGACAACACTACGTACGCTTCGACCAGGTGGGTCCCGACGCATTTCCTTGCATGCGAAGATGTAGCTGGTGGTCCCAACAGTCAGGGGGCGAATCATTTTTTTGCCCATAATATGGACGCACTTCCTTGCATGCGAAGATGTAGCTGGTTGGTCCCAATAGTCAGGAGGACACGCTTTTTTTGCAAAACACAGTGGCCCGTCCGGTGGGTCCCTGCTGTCAGGTGGAGGAATCATTATTTTCCGCGTAATAAGGAGGCACTTCCTTGCTACGGCCGTGGACCCAGCTGTCAGCCCCTCCACGTACAGTAGTCTTCCAAATGGAAGTCGTTCATTGACCACATTGACCAGGCCGCACCGAGAGCACCAAGGTGGTGGACGACGGCGAGGCCTTGGAAGGGGACGACGCGGAGCTGGGGAAGACATGGCAATGGATGCCCAAGCGGAGAGGAATACGAGGGTTCACTGGTTCGGCTGCGATGTGAGGCTGCCGTCGCCGCAGGGCCTGACCAGCGGTGGGAATAGTAGGGGGCGGTGAGGCCTCCGCGACAGCACAACCAGCCACGGGAGGCGGGAGCATGCGACATGACCGACACTGCTTTGGGCGGCTGGAGCAAGAAGACCAGAGGTTGAAGAAGCACTACGACCGTTGGATGGACATCGTACGGTCAGTGGAGCTAGAATCATTCATATTGACTAAGTTGCCAAAGCCCTCCATCCCCATAAACTTAGTAGGCCCACAAGTCAGCCTCCCACTATGGTGGGTCCCAGTTAGCAGGGGGAGTATTCATTTTTTTTGTGCGTAATAAGGAGGCACTTCCTTGCGTGCGAAGATATAGCTGGTAGGTCCGAGCTAACAGCGGGGGGAACATTTTTTTCAGGAAATATAGAGGCCCTTCCGGTGGGTCCCAGCTGTCAGGTGGAGGAATCATTATTTTGCACGTAATAAGGAGGCATTTCCTTGTGTGGCCCCCTACTGTCAGCCTCTTCCGATGGCTGTTGTTTATTGACCATGTTGACCTCGCCACGCCGAGAGCACAAACATGGTGAACGAGGGCGAGGCCCAGGAAGGGAACGACCCAGAGCTGGCGAAGCCACTGCAGCGGATGCCCACGCTAAGGGGAGTACGAGCGCTGATTGGTCGGCCGTGGGGTGAGGCTGACGTCGCCGAA
Source organism: Triticum aestivum (assembly GCF_018294505.1). Classification (NCBI taxonomy): domain Eukaryota; kingdom Viridiplantae; phylum Streptophyta; class Magnoliopsida; order Poales; family Poaceae; genus Triticum; species Triticum aestivum. The sequence continues at coordinate 262,866,566 of NC_057795.1, read as the reverse complement.
AAATAACAGCATGTGTGGGTGGGTAGAGGGATGGCCTGGTGCAGCACAGCCATCCATGGGAGGAGGGAGCAGGCAGTCCCGCTGGCGCTGGTTTGGGCGGTTGGAGCAGGAAGACCATGATTGAATAAGCACAGTGACCGTTAGATGGACATCCAACAGTCACTGCTGTGTGTTGACTAAGTTGACAAAGCCTTGTGTACGCATCAAAAGTTTTTTTAGGACAGCATCATCGTCAACCTAGTAGGCCCAGAAGTCAGCCTCCAAATCTGTGGAAAACAACATATAGCCCGTTAGCCATTATTTTCAATAATTTACAACCCATTTGCTAATTCTTAAGGATATTTGAAGCCCATTTCTTTTTAGGAGCATTACAGACCATATATTCTGGGCACTGCTAAAAAATTCAATGAAATTTTGCATATTTCGGTGGGGTCCGAACTCTTTTAATCATGAAATTTTGAGTCACGTTAAAAATAATTTTTTAAAAACTATATCAAAATAAAATTCAAAAAACAATTCTCCGCAAAAAAAAGAATGAAATTTAAAATCTTAACTAGCAAGATGCCCGTTCGTTGCACAAAACATGAAGATGCATTTGTATGAGTAGTTTATCTTGTGGGAGAAAAGATGATATTTTAATGTAATTGCCAGTTGGCTTTGGTTTTTACAAGAGTAGAGAGTAGAGAAATCCAGAAAAAATCATATCTTAATGTAATTGCCGGTTGGCTTTGGTTTAAAAATTTACAGCCCATTTCTTACATTTTATAGCCCATTTTCTGGGGAAGCCCATTTCTTACCACTTACATCCCTCCTCGTCTTGAAAGATTTGCAGCCCAGCAGGGCTAAGAAAAGCAAGTAGGCCTCGGTTTTGGCATTCTGCAAAAAAAAAGAACTGGGCTAGTCATTTTCAGAAAGAAAAATTATATCAACTGGGCTCTTCGTCTGCTTAAATAAAAGCGTAAGCGTGGGCTAGACGGGCCACAGCCCCGACACAACGCGCAGTTGAGCTCCGTCTCTGAAACTAAAAAACAACTGGGCGAGCTGCTGGGTCCCTGGTGTTATCCGCTCGTTGTGTAATTTTCTCGTTTATCGACTACATTGACAATGGCGTGGGACCTAGTTGTCAAACAATTAGGAGGAAGTATTTTTTTGGCTTGTAATAATGAGGCACCTACTTGCGTAATGCAATGACCCTGGTGGATCCCTACTGTCAGCCTATCCACGTACAATCATCTCCTGATTCCTCTTGGTTGTTGACCATGTTGACAACGCAAGACGGTGGCGGGCACAGCGAGCGAACCAAGGCGGAGAACGACGACGAGGCCTAGGACGGGAACGAACAGCAGCCGTGGAAAATGCGGAGTGTAGTGGCAGGTGGATGGGAGTACAAGGGCAACAACATGCAACTCAAGATTACAAATGGTACAAAAAGCCCAAGGATTAATTGTTCATCAAATTTTTAGACAAAACCCAGATTGAACATGGTAGTAACATCTAACCCAACCACTCTTTTTCATAGTCACAAAAAAATGGATCGGTCTAATCCATAAAATCAACATCCTGTGCAAAATTTTTTATTTCAGGATGACTACAACTTGTTGTAAATAGAAGCCAAGCACGTTTAGAAGCCCATTTGTCCACCTAAAACTTCTTTTTTTGTTGTTCACCTATCTGTCCGTGAGAAATCTCTTGTAGTAAAACTTAAGCCTCATGGACAATAGTAACCTCGTGATACGTCTCCGTCATATCTATAATTTTTTATTGTTCCATGCCAATATTATTCAACTTTCATATACTTTTGGCAACTTTTTATACTATTTTTTGGACTAACATAATGATCTAGTGCCCAGTGCTAGTTCCTGTTTGTTGCATGTCTTATGTTTCACAGAAACCCAATATCAAACGGAGTCCAAACGGGATAAAAGCTGACGGAGAATTATTTTGGAATATTTGTGATTTTTGGGAGGAAGAATCAACGCGAGACGGTGCCCGAGGGGGCCACGAGGTAGGGGGCGCACCCCAGGGGGGCACACATGCCCTGGACCCTCGTGGGCACCCCGTAAGGCGGTTGACGCTCTTCTTTTGCCGTAAGAAAGCTAATTTTATGAGAAAAATCTGGGCGAAACATTCACCCCAATCGGAGTTATGGATCTCCGGATATAAAAGAAATGGTGAAAGGGCAGAATCAGAGAACGCAGAAACAGAGAGATAGATCCAATCTCGGAGGGGCTCTCGCCCCTCCCACGCCATGGGAGCCAAGGACCAGAGGGGAAACCCTTGTCCCATCTAGGGAGAAGGTCAAGGAAGAAGAAGAAGAAGGGCGGAGGGGGAGGGCTCTCTCCCCCTTGCTTTCGGTGGCGCCGGAACGCCGCCGGGGGCCATCATCATCACCGCGATCTACACCAACACCTCCATCATCTTCACCAACATCTCCATCACCTTCCCCCATCTATATTCAGCGGTCCATTCTCCCGCAACCCACTGTACCCTCTACTTAAACATGGTGCTCTATGCTTCATATTATTATCCAATGATGTGTTGCCATCCCATGATGTCTGAGTAGATTTTCGTTGTCCTACCGGTGATTGATGAATTGCTATGATTGGTTTGAGTTGCATGTTTTATTATTGGTGCTGTCCTATGGTGCTCTTCGTGTCGCGCAAGCGTGAGGGATCCCCGTTGTAGGGTTTGCAATATGTTCATGATTTGCTTATGGTGGGTGGCGTGAGTGACAGAAGCATAGACCCGAGTAAGTAGGTTGTTTGCATACGGGATAAAGGGGACTTGATACTTTAATGCTATGGTTGAGTTTTTACCTTAATGATCTTTAGTAGTTGCAGATGCTTGCTAGAGTTCCAATCATAAGTGCATATGATCCAAGAAGAGAAAGTATGTTAGCTTATGCCTCTCCCTCAAATAAAATGGCAATAGTGATTATCGGTCTTGTAACGTAGTCAATTGCTTAGGGGCAATTTCACAACTCCTACCACCACTTTTCCACATTCGCTATATTTACTTTATTGCTTCTTTATCTAAACAGCCCCTACTTTATATTTACGTGCTCTTTATTATCTTGCAAACCTATCCTATCACACCTACAAAGTACTTCTAGTTTCATACTTGTTCTAGGTAAAGCGAACACTAAGCATGCGTAGAGTCGTATCAGCGGCAGATAGGACTTGAGAGGGTATTTGTTCTACCTTTAGCTCCTCGTTGGGTTCTACACTCTTACTTATCGAAAGAGGCTACAATTATCCCCTACACTTGTGGGTTATCAAGACCTTTTTCTGGCGCCGTTGCCAGGGAGTCATAGCATGGGGTGAATATTCTCGTGTGTGCTTGTTTGCTTTATCACTAAGTAATTTTTATTTGCTGTTCTTAGTTGTTTTCTCTTTAGTTATGGGTAGGAAAGGCAAAATACCAAAAAAATAGTTGTACCTATGAACCAATGGTTGAAGAACCACTCAAAATCTATCACACTCCTGAAGCTTTTTACTTGGATCATCTTCGATCCCTTTGTGCTCGTGCTGAAACCCCAACTAGCTTAGTTTAGGGCAAATCTTTAGATGAGCATGCTTGTTATGTGTGACACCATATATCTGAAAAAGCGAAACTTTTACTAGATCAAATTCATCGTTTGCAATGATATGCTTGGAATTTATGTGAAATATATGACGTTACTTGTTGTTCTAAAAACCCTAAGAAACACCTTCCCTACCAATGTGAATTTATTGATAATGGGATCGTATCTTCGTATGCTAAGGGTGTTTATAATTACTATGATGTTCAAAAAATTGAACAATTTGTTGCTTTTAAGGGTGCTTATGAAATTGCTTCTTTGATTGAAAAGTATGATGCTACTCTCTACAAATCTGAAAATTTTGCCATACTTGAATATTGTTATGATAATTATGCTTCTAATGCCTATGTTAAACCATATATTGAGGACTTCTCCGCTGTCCAAGAAGAGAATAATATTTTGTAGGAAGCTATGGAAGAAGAAATTGATGAAACTGTGAGCTCATTGGATGAAAAAGATGATGAGGAGAGCGAAGAACAAAAGGAGGAAGAGCGGATTAGCTACCCGTGCCCACCTTCTAATGAGAGTAACTCTTCAAATCATACATTGTTTAATTCCCCTTTGTGCTTACCGAAGGATGATTGCTATGATGATTGTTATGATCCCGTTGATTCTCTTGAAATATCCCTTTTTGATGATGCTTGCTATGCTTGTGGCCAAGATGCCAATATGAATTATGCTTATGGAGATGAACTTGCTATAGTTCCTTATGTTAAACATGAAATTGTTGCTATTGCACCCACGCATGATAGTCCTATTATCTTTTTGAATTCTCCAAACTACACTATATCGGAGAAGTTTGTGCTTATTAAGGATTATATTAATGGGTTGCCTTTTACTATTGCACATGATAATTTTGATGAATATAATATGCATGTGCTTGCTGCTCCTACTTGCAATTATTATGAGAGAGGAACTATATCTCCACCTCTCTATGTTTCCAACACGATAGAATTGCAAGAAACTGCTTATACTATGCATTGGCCTTTACTATGTGTGCATGAATTGTTCTTTTATGACATGCCGATGCATAGGAAGAGAGTTAGACTTCGTTGTTGCATGATATATGTTACTTTGTGCTCACTACTAAATTACAAATCATTGTTAATTAAAATTGGCTTTGATATACCTTGGGATCCGGGTGGATTCATTACTTGAGCACTATATGCCTAGCTTAATGGCTTTAAAGAAAGCACTGCCAGGGAGACAACCCAGAAGTTTTAGAGAGTCATTTATTTCTATTGAGTGCTTTTATATAGTCTAAAAACAAAAAAATAAAGAGGGGAACCGAAACCTTTTCAAAAAGGGAAGTGAAAGTGAGAGAGACATGCATTGTTGAAGTGGGAGAGCTCCTTGAACTTTGTTCATGCTCATGGAAACTTTGTGAATCTTGATTACAGAAACTTTTCAACAAAAATAATCATCCCCTTGTAAAATTCCATTGTATTATAAAAATAATGTGCCAAGGTTTGCCTTTAGGATGTTTACAATGCTTGTTGGTTTGTACGGTGCAGGACAGAAACTTTGGCTGTAGTGCGCGATTTTACATTTTTTACTGGAACGTCAAATGGTTCTGATTCTTTTTTCACTATCTTTATGTACAAATTGTTTATGTTTCCTAATTTTGGTAGAAGTTTTGGAGTACCAGAAGTATGGTGAATGTTCAGATTTCTACAGACTGTTCTGTTTTTGACAGATTCTGTTTTTTCGATGCATAGTTTGCTTGTTTTGATGAAACTATCAATTTATATCAGTGGATTAAGCCATGAAAAAGCTATATTACAGTATACACAATGCAAAAAAATATGAATTGGTTTGCAACAGTACTTAGAGTAGTGATTTGCTTTATTATACTAACGGATCTTACCGAGTTTTCTGTTGAAGTTTTGTGTGGATGAAGTGTTTGATCGAGGAGGTCTCGATATGAGGAAAAGGAAGAGAGGCAAGAGCTCAAGCTTGAGGATGCCCAATGCACCCCAAGTAAATATTCAAGGAGACTCAAGCGTCTAAGCTTGGGGATGCCCCGGAGGGCATCCCCTCTTTCTTCAACAAGTATCGGTATGTTTTCGTATTCGTTTCGTTCATGCGATATGTGCAAGTCTTGGAGCGTATTTTGCATTTAGTTTTCACTTTTCTTTTATGCACCATGATAGTATGAGATAGTCCTTGGTTGACTTATAGAATGCTCTTTGCACTTCATTTATATCTTTTGAGTATGGCTTTATAGAATGCTTCATGTGCGTCGCCTATATCATTTGAAGTCTGGATTGCTTGTTTCTCTTCACATAGAAAACCGCCATTTGTAGAATGCTCTTTTGCTTCACTTATATTTGTTAGAGCGTGGGCATATATTTTGTAGAAAGAACTAAACTCTCTTGCTTCACTTATATCTATTTAGAGAGATTACAGGAATTGGTCATTCACATGGTTAGTCATAAAATCCTACATAAACTTGTAGATCGCTGAATATGATATGTTTGATTCCTTGCAATAGTTTTGCGATATAAAGGTGGTGATATTAGAGTGATGCCAGTGGGTGGCTGTGGATTGTAGAGACACTTGTGTTGAGGTTTGCAAGTCCCGTAGCATGCACGTATGGTAACCGTTGTGTGACAAATTTGAAGCATGGGGTGTTTCTTTGATTGTCTTCCTTATGAGTGGCGGTCGGGGACGAGTGATGGTCTTTTCCTACCAATATATCCCCCTAGGGGCATGCGTAGTAGTAGTTTGCTTTGAGGGCTAATAAACTTTTGCAATAAGTATATGAGTTCTTTATGACTAATGTTAGTCCATGGATTATACGCACTCTCACCCTTCCATCATTGCTAGCCTCTTCGGTACCGTGCATTGCCCTTTCTCACCTCGAGAGTTGGTGCAAACTTCGCCGGTGCATCCAAACCCCGTGATATGATACACTCTATCACACATAAACCGCATTATATCTTCCTCAAAACAGCCACCATACCTACCTATCATGGCATTTCTATAGCCATTCCAAGATATATTGCCATGCAACTTCCATCATCATCATATACATGACTTGAGTATTCATTGTCATATTGCTTTGCATGATCGTAAGATAGCTAGCATGATGTTTTCATGGCTTGTCCGTTTTTTGATGTCATTGCTATGCTAGATCATTGCACATCCCGGTACACCGCCGGAGGCATTCATATAGAGTCATATCTTTGTACTAGTATCGAGTTGTAATATTGGGTTGTAAGTAAATAAAAGTGTGATGATCATCATTATAGAGCTTTGCCCCATAAAAAAGAAAAAAAGAAAATGAAAAAAGAGGAAAGACCAAAGAAGCCTAAATAAAAAAAGGGGCCAAAGAAGCCCGCAAAAAAAAGGAAGAAAAAAAGAAGAAAAAGAAAAGGGACAATGTTACTATCCTTTTACCACACTTGTGCTTCAGAGTAGCACCATGTTCTTCATATAGAGAGTCTCCAATGTTATCACTTTCATATACTAGTGGGAATTTTCACTATAGAACTTGGCTTGTATATTCCAACGATGGGCTTCCTCAAATGCCCTAGGTCTTCATGAGCAAGCAAGTTGGATGCACACCCACTTAGTTTCAGTTTGAGCTTTCATACACTTATAGCTCTTAGTGCATCCATTGCATGGCAATCCCTACTCCTCGCATTGACATCAATTGATTAGCATCTCCATAGCCCGTTGATTAGCCGCGTCAATGTGAGACTTTCTCCCTTTTTGTCTTCTACACATAAACCTCCACCATCATATTCTATTCCACCTATAGTGCTATATCCATGGCTTGCGCTCACGTATTGCATGAGGGTCGAAAAAGCTGAAGCGCATTAAAAAGTATGAACCAATTGCTCGGCTTGTCATCAGGGTTGTGCATGATGGGAGCATTTTGTGTGACGAAAATGAAGCATGGCCAAACTATATGATTTTGTAGGGATAAGCTTGCTTTGGCCATGTTGTTTTGAAAAGACATGATTGCTTTATAGTACACTCGAAGTATTATCGTTTTTATGTCAAATGATAGACTATTGCTTTGAATCACTCGTGTCTTAATATTCATGCCATGATTAGAAATATGATCAGGATTATGCTAGGTAGCATTCCACATCAAAAATTATCTTTTTTACCATTTACCTACTCGAGGACGAGCAGGAATTAAGCTTGGGGATGCTGATACGTCTCCGTCGTATCTATAATTTTTGATTGTTCCACGCCAATATTATTCAACTTTCATATACTTTTGGCAACTTTTTATACTATTTTTGGGACTACCATTTTGATCCAGTGCCCAGTGCCAATTCATGTTTGTTGCATGTTTTATGTTTCGCAGAAACCCAATATCAAACGGAGTCCAAACGGGATAAAAACTGACAGAGAATTATTTTGGAATATTTGTGATTTTTGGGAGGAAGAATCAACGCGAGACGGTGCCCGAGGGGGCCACGAGGCAGGGGGCGCGCCCCAGGGGGACAGGCCCGCCCTGGACCCTCGTGGGCACCCCGTAAGGCGGTTGATTCTCTTCTTTTGCCACAAGAAAGCTAATTTTATGAGAAAAATCTGGGCGAAAGATTCACCCCAATCGGAGTTACGGATCTCCGGATATAAAAGAAACGGTGAAAGGGCTGAATTAGAGAATGCAGAAAAAGAGAGATACAGAGAGATAGATCCAATCTCGGAGGGGCTCTCGCCCCTCCAACGCCATGGGAGCCAAGGACCAGAGGGGAAACCCTTCTCCCATCTATGGAGAAGGTCAAGGAAGAAGAAGAAGAAGGGGGGGCTCTCTCCCCCTTGCTTCCGGTGGCGCCGGAATGCCGCGGGGGTCCATCATCATCACCGCGATCTACACCAACACCTCCATCATCTTCACCAACATCTCCATCACCTTCTCCCATCTATATTCAGCGGTCTACTCTCAGGCAACCCAATGTACCCTCTACTTAAACATGGTGCTTTATGCTTCATATTATTATGCAATGATGTGTTGCCATCCTATCATGTCTGAGTAGATTTTTGTTGTCCTACCGGTGATTGATGAATTGCTATGATTGGTTTGAGTTGCATGTTTTATTATTGGTGCTGTCCTATGGTGCTCTCTATGTCGCGCAAGCGTGAGGGATCCCCACTGTAGGGTTTGCAATATGTTCATGATTTGCTTATGGTGGGTGGCGTGAGTAATAGAAGCACAGACCCGAGTAAGTATATTGTTTGCATATGGGATAAAGGGGACTTGATACTTTAATGCTATGGTTGGGTTTTTACCTTAATGATCTTTAGTAAGTGCATATGATCCAAGAAGAGAAAATATGTTAGCTTATGCCTCTCCCTCAAATAAAATTGCAATAGTGATTATCGGTCTAGTAACGTAGTGAATTGCTTAGGGGCAATTTCACAACTCCTATCACCACTTTTCCACACTCGCTATATTTACTTTATTGCTTCTTTATCTAAACAGCCCCTAGTTTATATTTACGTGCTCTTTATTATCTTGCAAACCTATCCTATCATCCCCTAGTAAAGCGAACACTAGGCATGCGTAGAGTCGTATCAGTGGCAGATAGGACTTAAGAGGGTATTTGTTCTACCTTTAGCTCCTCGTTTGGTTCGACACTCTTACTTATCGAAAGAGGCGACAATTATCCCCTACACTTGTGGGTTATCACCTCGCATTCAACAGGAAGAATGTGACAAAGCTTTTATTTGCCTAGTGGGACACGTTCCTTCCATCGTTATTGTCCTCAAACGAATGTCATGAGAACTGAGAAAATTCTGGTGCTTATTACGACACCGATTGGTTATATGTTTTGCTCCATGTGGTTGTGCCTAAGTAGACATGAATATTGAAAACTATTAAGGTCTGAAAAAAGAGTATGTGGAAAGAACGACAACTGAACGGTTAATTCTAGTAGAACATATACAAGCTTTCAATGTGCATGAAATCATCACCTCTATTTATAAATTCTCTAGAGATCGAAAGCATCGCAGCAAGCCAATAATTATGTTTAGATCAAAATTAAACATTTCGATATATAAGATCTTGATAGAATCAAGTAGCATTGATAGGCTATCAATGGACGAACTCTTCATTGAGCATATAACATAATATTAGTACCCAAAGTTTACTCCAAGATGATATAAAACTTATGCGCTCAAATGAAAAATGCAGCTTATGATTACAAATGTGTAGATGATAATATACGGTACCTGAAAAAGTGAGGAGCCAAACACCAATTTCTTGTGATCATTAAACGGGTCACGAATTACACCCAAGGTTTCCAGTTTGGGCGCATAGATGACAGTTATTTGTGAAGGTTTATAACAATCATCAAGGAGCAAACATTGAAGTGAAGGGGCATCTTTGATGATGAGCTACTATCCTTCAAAACAAATTCCAATGCTTTTAAGGTGAGGTGACTTTATTTGGAGACAACTGATAGGGATTTCTATTCCCAAAACAATCAGCAAGCGCTCCAGGGCAGGGCAACTGGAGTGGATGATGTTGTGCAGTGAGGCCTCTGACAGATAAAGACCACAAGTGAAAGATTTTTTAGCAGTGGGAGTCGAAGCATTTGTACCAGATCATCTGGTAGATGGCACCGGGCGAAGGTGGCAGTGTGGAGAGAGGAGGAAAACCATGAGATGGACAACGGTGGTGTGGGCATGAATTCTTGGTGTGTTTGTGGTATGAAACTTTTGTTGTAATGGTAGAACTCAAACTGCTGGAGTTTTCTTAATTCAGGGGATATCAGCCAAGCATCCACCGTGCCGGGTATGGACAACAGGTAGCATGTCAGGATGCAGAGGCATTGAACGGGGCCCTGCTGGTGAGAGGAGATGATGGCTATGAGGAGATCAAATTCAGGAAGGACAGCTATCTGATGACAGTTGAGATTGAGGGGCGCAATGCGCCATAGAGGGCGCCACCGAGTTGAGAGGACTTGTGTGCGGCAGCAATCCTTGGTGGGGAGAAGCGAGATGATCTCCTCAAGGATGACGTCCGAGAGATTGCTGATGCGGTCCGCCGGAGATTCTATCAGTTCCTCAGATCCGGGTGGTGGTGGTGGGGGGGGGGGAGGGGGCTCGCCACTTCTCCCCGTGCTGCTGGGTGCGGGATCTACAACCAGCGTCGCTGTTGGCAGGAGCCTCATCTTCTTAGCGTTGGGGCCAGCCGACTCCATTTTCCTTGTGGGCGTCGTGCCGAGCTCATGGGTTTGAGCAGAGTAGCCAGAGATGAGCCTAGTGGCAGTGCGAGTGGGGAAGAAGGAGGGCTGGGGATTTCTGTAGGAGTGGAAGAAGAGGAGCAGACCTTTTCTGTACGAGTGAGGAAGAAGGTGAGCGGGGGTTTTCTGGACGAGTAAGGAAGATGGGGAGCGGGGGGAATTGGGGGTAGAGAGAAGCGGGAGAGCGAGTTGTTCGTGTTTATAAGGCCCGCTGCATTAACTACTCGCTTTTTCCCAAGAATCGCTCTATTCTGTTGCGTTGCTGCATTGGAGCTAGCACATGGACTTGGCTGTCTGGCCATGCATGCAGGATGCATGTGCCCGCCGGCCACTACATGCGCCTGGTTTGTTACTAGGCCTATTTAATAGGGTGGTTATGGAGTAAATTGAGGAGATTTATTTTCTGTGTGCATCTTCTTGGTCTTAGCAATTGGCTCATGGGCCTAATAAACCTGGACGGAGGGAGTATAAGTGCAAGCGAGGAGGAAGGCGGGTTTTTTTGGGATCACCCCCTCTTCAAGAAATATGGGCTTCTCCTCACAAAAAACAAAAACAAATGGGCTTTAAGATGGAGAACCTAGTGATTCAGTAGCAGACAATTTGTACCCGTGAATAGAGTATAGGTACGAAGAATTTGGAGAGGTCATATGTGTTCTCAGAAATATTTAAAAAAGTATCAAGTTAAGGAATTTGACCATATGTGTCTTGAGGAATTTCACTAAGCGTTCTTGACTCAGCTTGCAGAGTTTTACAGATTTGAAAATCCACACAATTGAGGAATCTTGAGGAAAATCATAGCTTAGAGAAACAAATCAAGGAAAAGAAGCATTTCGGTGTTTATGGAGTGAGAAGTTGAAGAATAAACACATTTTGAGGATTTTGTGAAAATCATAAGAATCAAGGTAGGGCAGTAAAATTAGATTTTAATTATCCTTGACGAAGAAAACGACGAACTGGGACTGGAGATGGAGAAGTTCGTCAGTTCAGATCTCCCACACCCTAACTCGACGGCGGGAGACAACTACGGTGACGACCGAGTGAAGATTTTCACGGCCGGTGTGAGTACGACGGCGATGAGGTCAAGGCACTGAAGCTCTTCCTCACCGGCGATGATGGAGTGTAGCGGCGGCGCTAGGTCTGAGAGCTTGAGCGAGGGGAGTGAGATCGAGCAGAGTAAATGAGGTCTGAGGAGGGTGAGGGGTATTTATGGCTACAGTGAAAAACTGCTCGTCTGAAGATTTTGGACGAACATGCCCCTAACCCTTGCTATCCTAAGGACATGTGTCACCCACGTACAAAGAGGTGGAGATCATGGGAGGTCGTGGGTGATTAGTTTAATCCCTCGTGGGAAGCGGAACAGTTTGAGCGGCAACAGCCAAAAATTCAGATGTGAATTTTTTTAAAGTTTCGTTCGTAGATTCTTCAGCTGTCAAGGATACAGTGAAGATTTTGAATGGGTTTCAAATAGAACGCACATGAAGAATTTGTAAATAGACTGGGTTGAGATTAGCATAGAGGGGGAACGGGTCCGATCACATTCACTGAGAAGAAAATCAACTTGAAGAATTAGCTATAAGTGAATGTTGTTGAGGACAATGAAAAACTCATATATATATATATATATATATATATATATATATATATATATATATATATATATTAAGCGCACTGCATCATTTTGACGACGAGCACTGCAATAGAGACTAGTGAACTTCTCGTCGGAAAAAACTGCACGCGTTATTTTTTCGGTACTGTTTTCGTTCTAATTTTTTAACCGTTTATCGAAATGAGGCGTGTAATATACCGTTGAAAAGCTATGGATTAGGCGCAACTTCTACATGTTGAACATTTTTCGAGATTCCACACGGTTTAAGAGCAGTTTTGAAAATAGTGCGGCGGATGACGAGTGGCAGCGAGCGTTGTTTCGCGTTTTTTTCTAAACCGCTTGTCGGAATGAAGCAAATGATACGCCGTTGGATAGATATCGTCGAGGCGCATCTTTTTCATATATAAATCTTTCTCTAATTCGTTACGTTTTAAGAGCAGTTTCAAATTTACTAAATCACGGAATTCTGTTTTTCAAAATTTTTCAAATTTTCGGTACTGTTTTTGCTCTAGTTTTTGAACCGTTTGTCGAAACGAGGCGTATGATACGTCATTGAAAAGCTATGGATAAGGCGCAACTTTCATATGTAGGAATGGTTTTGAGATTCCTTACGGTTTTAAGTTAATTTTGTAAATCGTGCGGCGGAGGACGAGTGGCAGCGGCCGTTTTTTTGAAATTTTTACAAACCGGTTGTCGAAATGATTCAAATGATATGCCGTTGGAAAGATATCGACGAGACACAACTTTTTCATGTAGAACACACGTTCTAATTCCTTACGGTTTAAGAGCAGTTTTAAAATTAGCAAAAAGCGGACACTCTGTTTTTCCGTGACACCAAAATCGTCGTCGAACAGAAGAACACACTGCTTCAAACTGAAAACCGCACTGCAACATACAGTCAAGTGAACTTCATGATTTCTTTTATCGGACGTAAATTTTTCTCAGACGAGTTTTTGTTGTCTTTTTTTCCAACTTTTTTTTATGAACGGGAGTGGACCGCAGAGACGGGGGCAAATGAACCGCGACACATGGCAAAGTGAACCTCATTGCTATCGTGTTGTTTCGTTTTACAAAAAAACGCACTTTCATGTTGAGCGCAAGTGAACAACATCACTTTTAAAAGTAAACCACATCCTAGGACCAAACACACTGCAAGTGATCATGTAGTCGACTGAATTTTCAGACACACGAAACAAATTGCACTTCATACAGAGTGGTAATGGGCTGCTACACAAATGGACTGGACTACATTTTTTGTGTCTCTATGCTAACAAATTTGTTCAAGACACTGCAAGCACCCTCACCGATGGACTGCACACCCAGCCGCACCACAGCGACGACCCATGCGGACTGCAGTGTTGCGCCCAAATGAACGGCTCGTGATGCGCCCGAGGTGCTCACGTCGAGCAACGGTCCTGGATCTGGCAGCAGAGAGAGCGGCCACACTGCAGCATCGTTGCGACTGAACCGCATTAGGAGCCGAAGAGTATTGCACTCTTCGCACCGCCGTCGGACCCTGTAGGACTCCGGGCATGATACAATGTAACCCTGCATCAGGAAAATGAGCTGATTTCTTTAATTTATTTTCTAACTATAAAAGAAATGGGTTAACTAAACCCATCGCATAGCAAACTGCAGGGCACTGAAGATTTTTCAACGGCAAAAAAATCAAAATAGTGTACTGCAAAGACCAACTTCCCCCAATAAATTTTAAACTCAAAATAAAATGCCACTCGGGCACTTTTTCTCAACCACACGCTCCTTCTTTGTCCTCTAGCACTTTCCCCCTTGAGCAAACGAGCGCACTGCTTCACACCCACAAGCATACTGCTCGCCGGAGGTGAGCTGCACAGGTAGTGGCAACCGAGCGCACTGCTTCACACCCACAAACATACTGCTCGCCGTAGGTGAGCTGCACGGGGGCGGCAAGCGAGCTACACGGGGGAGCGGCAACCGAGCGCACTGCTTCACACCCACAAGCATACTGCAGCGCGGATGAATTCAACATCAACCAAAAACAAACTTCATACTGTGGGGAGGAGAAATTGAGGGGGCACACACCCACTGTACTGCACGCAGAGTCGCGGTGCACTGCACCAGCACGGCCGTGCTGCTCCAGCTGCGGAGGTGGGCAGAGGGCCGGCTCACCGGTGGGGGTGTGTGGATCCTGCAACAATTCCTTAGGGGGAGGCCCGATCTGGAATCTCGGGGGCACGGGGAGGCTGATCTGGCGGCATTGCATAGTTGGGGGAAGCCCCCGGCCTGGATCCCGATCCAGTGACCCCCCAAGGTGGGAGGTAAGCGCTAGGGGAGGGGAGTTGGCTGGAGGAGATGGCGTCGGTGTAGGGGCCGCAACACGGGATTCAAACCACGGGGTAGGGGGGAGAAAGAAGTGGGCTCGGGCAGGGCCAGGGCGCCGGCGCCAGCGACGAAGGAAGTAGGGTCGGCGAGGTGGGGCTGACTGGGGAACACACGCGTGGGGGATCCACTGATCCAGTGGCTACAGGCGCGATACAGGCCAGATCCGATGGTCGCCGACGTCCACATCCACTGGAGGGGAGGTGAGGGCGGCGGTGGGAGGCCGGGCAGGTGCGGGAGAGGGAGGCGGAGGAGGATCGCGGGGAGGAGCTCCGGTAGTGGTCGTAGGGGGGCGGTGGCCGCCGGATCCGGTGGAGGAGGCCTCGCCGGGGGCCAGTGGTGGCCGGATCCCGCCATCGCCATGGGGGTGCACCGGAGTTGGGGGGGCGCCGGAGGGGTGGGGTGGTTGAGCGCCGCGGGGCTGGGAGGTGGTGGCGCACCAGAGGTGTAGGGTGGTGGCGCGCCGGAGGGGTGGAGTGGTGGCGTGCCGCGGGAGTGAGAAGGGGTGGGGTTGCTGGGGTGCCCGTGGTCGTGGTGGGGAAGATGGGCAACAAGGCGTGGGTTGCTGCGTGAGTGCGGGGTAGAAAGTGGGGTGCGAGGGTTGGCCTAATGCAGTTTTCTGTTGCTACTGTGCGGTCCGGGTAGGTGAATCGAGTAGCACGAAAGTGTTAGCAGAATAAGATGTTTCGGTGTGCAGAATAAGAGTCTTAAGGGTGTTATTAGAATAGACCCACCCTATATATATATATATATATATATATATATATATATATACATCTGGGCTATTCTATTACGCGTAACAGAATATTATTCTGTTACCCTCTCTGTATCGACGTAGTTCACAGTTTGGACTGACGTGTTTTTCAACAAGAACTGATCTTCCTGCGTGCACGACGGACGGAAATAGGGGATGCAACGTGGAGCTTCCGGTCGTTCTCCGGCGCGATGCTGTGGGTCATTCGTTGCTAGAGGAGACATGTAAGGGGTTCCGCACGTGCGCGCGCTCAGCTGGATGTGCTTTGCGATCTGTAGTCATCGGAGGTGACGGCGTGGGCATTTTGGCGGCGGACGTGTTTTGGGCGTCAGTGTTTACTGTGGTGTTCGTGGGCCTCAATTTACGTCGTGTTTGTCTTTTTTGATGTGAGAATTATCGGTATGTTATAGTTTTTTGAGATTATTTTCATCTGTAATTTATGATTACAAGTTTTGGTGTTCTTGGTCGTTTTCCACGCCCGCCATGGAAATCTATTCTTCTTTTTCTGTTGTTTTACTTTCGAATTGGTGTTGCAGGGAGAGATATAAGGATTGTATGAAAAGATTTGCGTTGTCAATTTTGCTTTTTTGAGTTGTTTCTACCCCGGATTCTCATGTTATTTTGTCGTTGGCGGAGGTGGTGTATGGCGGCTGACTGTAAGCTGCGATTTCTTATAATCTGGTCAAACTGTGTAATTAAGTTGCGTGTTTTTCAGTGTTGTTTTGAATTGCTGCCGTATGTGTAGTTGGACTACTGCGTGTCAAAATTTTATTACTGTGTGTTGACATCGGAGCCGCACCGATGGCTCTGCACTTTGATTATAAAGCCCGAGCCCTCTGTTAGTTTCATTCTACGAGCTGCAACCAAAGAAAAGGGAGAAGGATCCTGAGCTGGGAGAGGTCACAGAGGAGGAGGGGGACGCCATAGATGTGAGGGCTGCAGTAGCAGAGCAGAGGAGGAGGAGGCGCAGGCGCAGGCAGATGGCGCGACGTGCTGCCGAGGAGGAACTGGAGGCAGAGTTCAACAGACGGCTTGCGCGTGAGGTGATGGATACTTGCAACTCCAATGAATTGGAGCTTCTTTTCCCAGAGGGCAGGGGAAGGAACCATATTCAGATCATTAGTTGGGCTAGGGCGAGAGCAGCCACGGCTCCACATCCATCCACCAGGGCAAAATGGTGTCGTTTCTTTGATCGTTATGACTAAAGTAGTGAATATTATGTTTTTAAGATTTTTGTTGTGAGGGAGCAGATGTTCGAATGACTAAATGAATTCAACTTGTTTTTGTCTCTGAATGTGTTGTTTTGTCTGCATATGTTCGACATGTGCACCTTTGAACTGCTTGTTTTTCTGAAGTTGAACTGATTTGCGGTCAAATGTTGCATGGCTTGTGTAATAACTATTTCCTACCAGCTGGCTGCCCATCTGCCTATTTATTATTTTTATAATCCGTGAGTGTCCCTGACTATAAACGCTATCTATCTATGTGTGGTGTGTGGCCAAGTCTCCCCTCCCTTTTCTTCCTTCTTCCTGAATCAGATCTAGGTTCCTCTCTCTTCTCTTCGTTGCCTTTTTCTCTGTTCTTGTGTGTTCCATGGAGGTTTGTTCATGCGGATGCCTGGTAAAGATGGCGCGCATAGCTGACGGCTGTGTGTACGAGTCTGGTTTGGAGCTCACTCAAACTCACCGGCGTGGGCAACTTTCTTGTTTGCTGTACAACAACCATGGGTTTCGTACACCCTATGTTTGTCGCCTGACGGATGGTGACTTGAAGGAATCATGGGTACGTGTTTCTATTCGTTTTGTTTTCTACTTTCTTGTTGGTTTCTGTTTGAATCCCATGGACTGGATCTGCAGTTTTGTCTTATGAATAACTTGTCTATATTTTTTAATTTGGTTTTGTCAGATTTTAACAATAGGGATTTCTGTGTGTATTTGTTCATTACTTAACAGTATTTTAACCATTTTTTGTATAATCCCTGATCTATTTATGAATAGATGTTTTTACTGTAGGTGTATTGATATGTATATTTCTTCAGTTTAGTCAGTTCACATGTCTAGCTAGTTTTGTGTTATTGTTTTGGTTCAGATTTTTTCCATTTTAGTTTGTTATGGAAATTGTTCCTATATCTGTGTAAAAATTCAGTTATGTCAGGTGTTCATTTTGTTTTGTACTCCCATGCCCATTTGCAGAAAATGTCACCCAGGATCAGGATTGTTGCTCCTAGTTCCGGTGTTCTGAAGATGGAGACTTCAGACAAGAATGGGTATCAGTTGATGGATGTTGCCTACCACATCGACTTTGATGGCTGCATCAACCTAACTACTGGGTGGAAGGAGTTTGTGGCTGAGTCTGGATTTGAGGATGGTGATGTGGTTATGGTTATGTTCTCGAGAGAAGACGACTCTCTGACGTTCAGAATTTATGTGCTGTAGGTTTAAATGTGGCAAGTGACGCCGGTTGTGAGATTTGTGTGTGGTTGATTATGTTGCAGTATTTTTTCTTTTAAAACATTTGCATGTGAGATGGTTGAATTGTATGGTATTATCAGAATGGTATGGAACTAGTTATGTAATGTTTTTCCTATTGTTCTGCTCAAGTATAACTGTTTTTATTTATACATTGTTTATATTAG
Source organism: Triticum aestivum (assembly GCF_018294505.1). NCBI lineage: Eukaryota > Viridiplantae > Streptophyta > Magnoliopsida > Poales > Poaceae > Triticum > Triticum aestivum. The sequence goes on along the minus strand of NC_057795.1, from coordinate 262,848,422 downwards.
TAATGGAACAATTTCTATAGTTGAACTAATGGGCATCCTTTGTTTTGACTGGTATTTTTTCATGTTCAAAACTTGCAGACGATGCTATACGCTGATGATTATTTTTGGAACCGCTTTTTGTTATTGAGTTTGCTGAACTTACATTCTGTAGTTTTTTACATGAATTTTGGAGCACATTTTCTCTTTTTTATAGATGAATAATGATAGTTTTGGTATTTTATAAAATTAAAAAAAATTAATCTTCGCTGCACAGTACTATTTTTTTTGTACTTGAACCTTATGAATTGTAGTAGTTGAACTTTTTTGTAAATTCGTTTCTGAAATTTTTATTTACAGTCTTATATTTTTTTATTAACTGATTTTTCTTGTGAGTTTTTTTAAAAATTATCTGCATTTTTTATTTCTTGTGAATTGTATGGTATTATCAAAATGGTTTGGAACAAGTTGTGTAATGTTTTTCCTACTGTTCTGCTCAATTATAACTGTTTTATTTATACATTCTTTATATTAGTACTGAAACAATTTCTATAGTTGAACTGATGGGCATCCTTTGTTTTGACTGGTATATTTTTCATGTTCATAACTCGCAGACGGTGCTATACGCTGATGATTTTTTTAGAACCCCTTTTTGTTATTGAGTTTGCTCAACTTACATTCTGTTAATGATAGTACTGATCTATTTTAGGTTGTCAATTACCAATCAAATTTGTTTGTTGTATAATATATTTTTTCTTACTTTTTACATGAATTTTGGAGCACATTTTTTTCTTTTTTATAGATGAATAATGATAGTTTTGGTATTTTATAAAATAAAAAAAATTAATCTTCGCTGCACGGTACTTTTTTTTAATTTGTACTTGAACCTTATGAATTGTAGTAGTTGAACTTTTTTGTAAATTTGTTTCTGAAATTTTTATTTGCAGTCTTATTTTTTTTATTTTTTTTACATCTTACCATTAAGATGTGTTTGAACTTTTTACAATATTTTTGTTTATTAGTTGATTTTTCTTCTGAGTTTTTTTTAAAAATTATCTTCATTTTTTATTTTTTGTCGAGCGTGATCTACTGGATTTTTGTAATGGGGCGAAGTACTTTGTAGGGCCATCGGCCTGGGTCGTTGTATTCGGCCCGGATAGCTTCTCTCGCGCGGCTGTGCAGCACGGCATGTGCGTGAGCTATGTGTTTAGTCCCACCTCGCTAGTCGAGGGGGCTCTAGACTTGTTTATAAGCGCATCCGGCGCTCACCAATCGAACTCCTCTGAACACTTACCAGAACGCTTATGCACGACGCTCGCTCTCTCTCTCTCTTGACCTGTGGGCCCTGGACGGCATGCCCTGCGGGTGTGCGGATTACTAGGGATTCACCTACGGGCTCGAGTTCAAGTATCTAGCATTGTCAGGGCCTGCGCCTGTCCTTGGGCGGTCAATTTTTTTATTTTTTGTTGTTTTGGATCTAGTACTTGACTACACCAGTAACTTGGACTGGTACTTTTTTGTCCTTGGGCTGTCAATTTCTTCTTTTTCTTCTTTTTGTTTGTTTTGAATATAGTACTTGACTCCACTAGTAACTTTGACTGGTACTGCGCCTGTCAAACGAGCGCACTGCCGCGTTAGCGCGAGGCCGAGCCGGGGGAGGGGTGGGGGTGGGGGAGGGGGGGTCGGGTGGGGGGAAACATGACTTGCCCCCGCACCGCACCGTACCGAGGGGCATAGTTGTAGTGACACATCTTCCTTGTATGGACTTTGCCCCATTATCTATCTTAGGGGTGTGGGTGCGTGGGGAGGGAACATAATAACCGCACTGCGCCTGTCAAACGAGCGCACTGCCGCGTTAGCACGAGGCTGAGCCGGCGGGGGGGAGGGGGGTCGGGACCCCCCTCCCCCATCCCGGCGAGGTCGAGCCAGGAACGAGCCGTAGCAAGCGACGATGCGGCATGCCACGGCGTCGCATGCGGAGGCGAGTCCGTAACATGACTTGCCCCATTATCTACCTTAGGGGTGTGGGTGCGTGGGGGGGGGAACAGAATAACCGCACTGCGCTTGTCAAACGAGCGCACTGCCGCGTTAGCGCGAGGCCGAGCCGAGGGGGGAGGGGGGTCTAGACCCCCCTCCCCCATCCCGGCGAGGCCGAGCCAGGAATGAGCCGTAGCAGGCAACGACGCGGTGTGCCGCGGTGTCGCATGCGGAGGAGAGTCCGTAACATGACTTGCCCCATTATCTATCTTAGGGGTGTGGGTGCGTGGGGGGGGGGACAGAATAACCGCACTGCGCCTGTCAAACGAGCTCACTGTCGCGTTAGCGCGAGGCCGAGCCGGGTGGGGGGAGGGGGGGAGGGACCCCCCTCCCCCTTCCCGGAGAGGCCGAGCCAGGAACGAGCCATAGCAGGCGAAGACGCTGCGTGCTGCGGCATCGCATGCGGAGGCGAGTCCGTAACATGACTTGCCCCATTATCTATCTTAGGGGTGTGGGTGCGTGGGGGGGGGACATGACTTGCCCCCGCACCGCACCGTACCGAGGGGCATAGTTGTACTGACACATCTTCCTTGTATGGACTTTGCCCCATTATCTATCTTAGGGGTGTGGGTGCGTGGGGGGACAGAATAACCGCACTGCGCCTGTCAAATGAGCGCACTGCCGCGTTAGTGCGAGGCCGAGCCGGGGGGGGGGGAGGGGGATCGGGACCCTCCTCCCCCATCCCGGCGAGGCCGAGCCAGGAAGGAGCCGTAGCAGGCGACGACGCGGCGTGCCGCGGCATCGCATGCGGAGGCGAGTCCGTAACATGACTTGCCCCATTATCTATCTTAGGGGTGTGGGTGCGTGGGGGGGGGGGGGAACATGACTTGCCCCCGCACCGTACCAAGGGGCATAGTTGTACTGACACATCTTCCTTGTATGGACTTTGCCCCATTATCTATCTTAGGGGTGTGGGTGCGTGGGGGGGGGGGACAGAATAACCGCGCTGCGCCTGTCAAACGAGCGCACTGCCGCGTTAGCGCGAGGCCGAGCCGAAGGGGGGGGGGAGGGGTCGGGGGGGGGGTCGGGACCCCCCTCCCCCATCTCGGCAAGGCCGAGCCAGGAACGAGCCGTAGCAGGCGACGACGCGGCGTGCCGCGGCGTCGCATGCGGAGGCGAGTCCGTAACATGACTTGCCCCCATTATCTTATGTTTATTTTTTAGGGGAAAAACCAGCACCGTTATGAATTATTTTTTCATTTGTACTTTTTTGATAATTTTTTTTGTACTGTTGTGAGTTATTATTTGTACTTTAGCCGTTTGTTTTCTCCATCTATATTAATTTTTTTATTGTATTTGATTTTTGGTATTATCTTTTGTAACTGGCCAGAGATAGTGGGCTTCACCACGGTTGTGGGCTTTAGCCGTCCGTTTTCTCCCACTCATCTTTTAACCCTCCCACTCACCTTTTAACCTCCGATCTTCCCCGTTCCGCTCCTGTCCCGTCCCCAAATCGATTCTGTCTTCGTTCCCCTCTTCTCTCTTCTCGGAGGGGGAGTTGCTACTCCTGTTTCGCCGCGGGAGCGTCGGCCGGAGGGTTCAACCCCAGGGGTGGAGGTCCGGGTGCTCTGTTTTGTTCCTTTTGCTCTGCCATTGACTTTGCTTGCGTCCTCTTATGTTAAGATTTTCTCTCTATTTCTAATCTGTTGCTCTCTTTGCTGTCCCAGGCTGCACTCGCTAGGGTTCCTTTGTTGTTGAACAAGCGTTTGGCGGCAGTGATACTAGATTGCGCGGCGGATTTTGTGTTTGCTGGTAAGAGTTTTGCTTTTGTATGGCATGGTTCGTTTCTGAAATAGTTCAAATTCCTAATTTTTGTTCATGTGTCTTGCAGATCTGGTTCGGCAGATTTTAGGACTGTAGATCTCAATGGGTACATCATCCAGTCCAGACAAATTGAATGCATGTGATTTTCCCTGTATTTTGGATGATGTTTTAACATATCTGGTTTTTAGGTTGTACAGTTGTTGCCGTATCGACTTTATAAGTTGTATGTATTTTGATATGTGTTAATTTTGTCCTGGATTGTATGGTGTGTATGGTTTTGGCAGTTAATGCAACCTGCAGACAGGTTGTAGTACTTATCACCATGTGTATTTTGAACTGTTGTCCTGGCATTTGAATAGGTTGTAGTAGTCAGTGAAGAACTAGTATGGTGTTGAAAGAGTTGTGTTTTCTGAAGTTTGTTCTGCAAGTGGTGGGTTCATATTTGTTTTATTCGGTGAACTTGTAGTGTTCACATAGTTGAACTGATTGATTGTTCTTGTACTTTTTTGCTAATTATGATGTTGTTGCAGATGTTGGAGTGCCGGTGCCTCCTGATTCTGACAAATCAGAACGCTTTCAAGATCTTGTGAATGTTATTTTTGAGACACCAAATCCTCTAGAAGAACTTGCGAATGTTGCTGGTGTTTCCCTATTTGCTCTTTTTTATCAGCCTTTAATACATATATATGCTTAGTTACATCAGTTGTTCCTTTTTGTTTGTGTCTGATGCTATGCGCTTTATTTATCTTTGTGTCTGCAATGTTAATTGTGTTTTAGTTTTTATGTGCGTGGTTATGTTATTGGTTTATGCAATTAATGACAGCCATGGTGTTCCAGAGGACATTGCTGATGTTGTTAAAGATATTAATGATGGAATGTATTCACTTAACGTTGATGATGGTGATGGCAACTTACAGTTGTCTGTTACTTAGTCTCAAAGTGTTGATGGCACTGGCCTGTTACCCAAGTTGAGGATGTTCCTATACAATTACAGCTCAAGGATGAAAGGATAAGAAAGAAGAAGTATGAATTCCAGAAGAGAAAGGAATTGGAATGGCGTCAAAAGGCTGCCTGTGTGCCAGAAAGTGATGTTGATGTTGCTCAAGCTCCTAAATGTGTAGGCGATGAAGGTGGTGACACAGGTTTTTCAACTGTTCATGCCGGATCTCATGGAAGTGACATGCCTGTGAAGAAAAACTTGATGCAAACTCGTTTGACGCAAGTGTTTGATCGTGATGGAGTTAAGGAGAAGAAAGCTGTTTTGAAGAGGAAGATGTCAGATCGAAATCCTGATGGCACACAGAGGCGTAGCCCACGTGTGAAAGCTGGTCCCCAACCTGGTAATAGCAAAGCTGATGCGGATAGTGTTGCTATGAAAATTGGTCCAAGCAAATAAGAAGCCTTCTTCATCTCCTCTTCAAGAGCGGTCTTTGTTGAAAGAAAATAAGAAGCATAAAGTTCATCCTGCAAAGGTGAACAAAGGTGTGAAGAAGCGTGCTCGTGTCGAAGCTGAAGATGCTGCATCTGAAGAAGATGATATTGAAGTTGATTCAGAAGATGAATTTGCAGTGGTATGTGTTTTGTACTGCATGTGACTTGCTAGTTGTACTTGCAATGATTTAATTGTGTTTGGGCTGGTATGCTGGCCAGGTGAGGCTGGTCATTGTTTGCATCTATTTTATTGTGGTACTGATGTTGTTTTAATAGTTGAACTTGTGCAAACTTTTCTTTGTTTTTACTTGCCTTTATATGCTTGTTTTGTTTCCTATATTCAATGTTTGCAGTGGTATGTGTTTTGTTCTGCATGTGACTTACTAATTGTAATTGTAATGATTTAATTTGTGTTTGGGCTGGTATGCTGGCCAGGTGAGGCTGGTCATTGTTTTTATCAATTGAGGGTGGTACTGATGTTGTTTTAATAGTTGAACTTGTGCAATCTTTTTTTAACTTACATTCATATGCTTGTTTTGTTTTCTATATTCATTGTTTGCAGTGGTATGTGTTTTGTACTGCATGTGACTTACTAGTTGTACTTGCAATGATTTAATTGTGTTTGGGCTGGTATTTGTGGCCAGGTGAGGATGATCATTGTTTGCATCTATTGATGGGTGGTTGTCAGGACCCCGACTCAATGCCACATCGATCTAGCATGTAACACCTCATATCACTTTGCAGCCTCACGCACGGTATTCCCACGGGTGTCGCCTTACCTTTGCCCGGGACCGTTTGCGCCTTTTGGCACACGTATATGACAGTGTCGCTAGCATCCATATGGTAAGGAGCCAGGGCTGACATGGCTAGTCGTAAACCCAAAGTAGCACAGACTTACAGGGACAGGCATCCATGACCCAGCATCGAACGTGTCGGTCATCAGCGAGTGAATCCAGGCTGTAGCACTGGGCTAGCAGGACTCCGGTGAACCGGGCTGTAGCGGCCTAACAGGACTCCGGTATTCATCGCGTGACATTTCCCCGAAGGGACAGACACAGGAACGAAGAAGGACACATGCCGGCCAGCCTAAGTGTTCCGGAGCAGTAGCAAGCTACTATGGCTCGGTGGAAACACTAGGAGACATTTCCCGGTAAGAGAGGCTACTAAAGATAAACAACTAGATGGTCAGATCCCACACATACCAAGCATTTCAATAACATACACACAATATGCTCGATATGTGCAAATACAACATGGCATCACAACATGACTCTACGACTCAAGTAATTTATTCAATAGGCTCCGAGGAGCGAGATATTACAAACAGGGGTCTCACGACCCAACATTCAGAGCATACAAATCAAAACACAAGCGGAAGCTATCATGTCTGAGTACAGACATCTATAAATGAAAAAGGCTGAGAAGACTGACTATCTACCAAATCCTGCTGAGGCACAAGATCGTAGCTGAGGTAACAAGCTAAACGTCGAAGTCCACGTGGAACTACTAGTGAGACTGAAGTCTCTCTGCAAAAACATAAAATAGGCAAACGTGAGTACAAATGTACCCAGCAAGACTTACATCAGAACTAACTACATATGCATCATTTTCAACAAGGGGATGGTGGGGTTTAACTGCAGCAAGCCAGCTTTGACTCGGTGGCTATCCTAAACTACGACTGCAAGCAACTCTTTTGAGGTGGCGCACACGAGTCCACATATTCACCATATCAATACACCACTATGGATCCGCTTCCGTCTCCCTACGAGAACGCCATCCATAGCACTCACGCTTATCTTGCGTATTTTAGAGTATCCACTTTCACTTGTCTATGAACTGATATAAGCAACCCAGAAGTCCTTTACCGCGGACACGGCTATTCGAATAGATGATGTTAACCCTGCAGGGGTGTACTTCTTCATACATGTTTCCACCACTTAGCGTCTGCACACGACATGTGCTCGGCAGACTTCAAGCGAAAGCCGACGTGGGTGTAGACCACGACCTACCTAAACACTCAAGTCTCTAGTCCAGGTTTATCGCCTATTCGGGTTCCATCCATGAGGAGATCCGGCCGGAGTTTCGCTCACAGCCCCAAACGATGTGAACAGGGTTCTGTGACACCAAACGGGCGCCCAGTTTACCCGGCCACGTGCCTACCGCATCACAGCCCACCCCTACGGTCAGCGCTGTCCACGGCCTCCAGCATACTACAAACACCAGAAACTACTTGCAACTCCTGGACAGAGGACAAGGGTGAATAAGAAGTCGAGCGGGGGTCATATTTCAGGGCCCAATGTATGGTAGTAGCTGAATCATGGATCACAAACACAGAACTCAGTTCCTGAGGACGGCTGCAATGAGACAACCCACCATGTACTCCTACATGGCCTCTCACCGCTACCTTTACCAAATCGTGTTCACACACTTAGCTCACACACAGTAGGACATGTCACACACCTCTGATTCATCCCAGATGAATCAGACCTGACACAACTCTAAGCAGTAGCAGGCATGACAAACAAGCATGAATGAGTAGGCACAACAGGGCTCAAACAACTCCTACTCATGCTAGTGGGTTTCATCTATTTACTGTGGCAATGACAGGTCATGCAGAGGATAAAGGGGTTCAGCTACCGCAGCAAGTAACAGATGAATCGATGTTGTCCTAATGCAGTAAAAGAGAGCAGGAGCGAGAGAGTGGGATTTTATCGGAATGAACAGGGGGGTTTTGCTTGCCTGGCACTTCTGAAGATAACATTGAGTCTTCATCAGTGTCAACGATCACATCATCGGTATCACGTCTATCGAGAGGGGACAAATACCGGCAACACAGAAGGGAACACAATCAATGCAATGCACAATATGACGCATGCTCATGACATGGCAATATGAATGTGTTTTGGGCTAATGCAATTAGCAACAGATTAAATGAAGTTGGTTTGAATACAAGGTTCAAATTCAAACTCCATATGTGATTATTCAAATGCCATTTAATTGATTTGTGCTAAACAGCAGCTACAAGTTGTTCTAACATGCATGAAAATGGTACAGATGGATTCCTTGAATTTTTCTGATAATTTTTCATATATAATTTATTTAATTTGGAGTTACGGTTAATTTTCTATGATTTATTGAAGTTTTAGCTATTTTCTGAAATTAATAAATCATTTAAGAATTATTTAAATTCCAGAAACATTTACTACGTCAGCAGTGCGTCACCGTGACGTCAGCAGGTCAACAGACGCTGCTGCTGGTCAAACCTGACGTGTGGGGGCCACACGTCAGTGACGCAGGGCTGTTTCACTCACTGACAGGTGGGACCAGTCAACGGCCACATCAGCTAGGTCAACTCCGACATGTGGGGCCACTGTGGTTAACTTAAACTAAACAGGGGTTAACCGTGATTAGTTAAGGGCGTGGGGCCCATATGTCAGTGAGAGATAGGGCTGTTAGCAGGGTCATTAGTGACTAAGTAAGTGCGCCACGTCGGCGTCACCGGAGTTCAGCCGGCGGCGACCAAACCCGGGGCGGCAACACGCCGGAGTTGCTCGAGTTTCGCGTACAGACAGCGGTTTGAGCCGCGGTTGATCTCTACGGGTAGCTGGTGTTGTAGCGCGTCGGCTGGTGGCAGTAGCCGGGCCGGGGGTGGCCGGAGTGGACGGCCACGAGCTCAAAGGCGGTGGCCGGAGTTCGGTTGTGCACGGGATTGCGTTAGGGTGCACGGGGAGGACGGTGGTGGGGTGATATGTGCTACTGGGAGCGTGCTGAGCACGATGGAGTGCTCGGACACGAGCTCCAGCGACTAGCACGGCGGCGGCGACATCGCCGGCGGTGGTAAGCTCGCGGCTCCGGCGGATTTGATAGCTACGCGGTGCAAACGAGGCAAGGGAGAGAGGGGAAAGATTCCGGTGCTCACGGTGAACTCGCAGAGCAGACTAGTGGGCTCGGGGATGGCTTGGTGATGACGAATCAACGACGGCGATCTCGGGCGGCCGGAGATGGGGAAGACGGCGTGGGCGGCGATGCAGGGCTCCCGGCGTTGCGTAGCTCCATGGAGAGGTCAGGGCGTCGAGGCGGAGCCTTTGGTCACTCTGGTGGGATGGAACGACGGTGGTGGCTACGACTGCGACGAGCGGCGGCGACGGCGGTCCTCGGTCGCGCGAGTGAGAGAGCCAGGGAAGAGAGAAGAAGGAATGGGGGAGAGTGAGAGCGGTCCAGGGGGTGCGTGGCATCCTCAGGGCGACGGGGAAGCAGGCAGAGAGGCAGGAGGTGGCCTGGGCGTGTGCCCGCGCGCTCCGGCCACGCGCCTGCGCCTACTGGCGCGAGGAGGAAGGCGACAGGGGGGGGGGGGAAGTGGTGGGCTGGGCCGCTGCTGGCTGCACAGTGTTGGGCCGCGGGTAAGCTGAGGTAAGTCCAGGTAAGGTTTCTCTCCTCTGTCTTTTATTTCTGTTTTCTATTTTGTTCTGCTTTGTTTTGGTTTAGTAAAAATACTAAACCATTTTATAAAATCCTGAAAATAATTATGTGGCTAGAACTAAAATATACCAAACCACATAAAATGTTCCAGTAATTATTGGACATTTATTATTTATATATATCCAATGCAAATAGCTATTTATTTAATTCAAAGGCCCAAAATAATTAACTCTGAGATACCAAAAATATTGTTTTGAGTTTTACCTCTTTGCAATATTTTCAGAGACTAAGAGGAACATTTTTTTTGGACTTCTTTGAGGAGATTTTAATGTTGATCATTTTTAGAAGGTTTCTGAGGCTTTGAAAATTCCTCAATTCAAATTTCATTTGAAATAAAACATGATGCTCACATGAGGTCTAGCCTAGTGCATTACCAGAAGCTAGGGATGTGACAACTCACCCCCACTAAACAAGAATCTCGTCTCGAGATTCAAGCGTAGGGTAAGGTGAAGGGGTAACGCAGACTAGTATAATCTTCACGATCCAGGTTGCACTTCATAGGAACGTTGATTCGATCACCATTATTGTCTTGAAGTCTTGCTCTGAGAAATCCTGCCAACATGACCTGGAGAGAAGGAGACTCTAGAAGGGTCGATCTCCTCGAAGATCGAACAACTCAGGATTAACTCACGGAATGAGACATAGAACCATCTCTCGGGTTGAGACACGAGATACACATCAAGAGGGGTGGAAAGAAACGGGTGACGAAGGTTCACTAGGTAGACAACAATTTCACGCTTAAGAAGGTGGTAAACGATTGTCAACGTAGCGAGGAGTTGAGTTGCCATGATACCATAACGATACACCTTAGGGAAGGTGACTCGTAGAGATATTCCCTTAAGTGGCAAAAAGAATTACTTTTGATTCAGAGATCATTGAAACTCTTTAAACCAGCCTAAGACAATTCTCGAGCGATCGTTTGGAGGGGGTCGGTAGAATGGCATACTCAAACTTGGATGATGTGGATTACCTTGTTGAAGACAACGCAATGGATGAATTTGCTTATCACCGGAAATGGAAGAGACCCATGGTAGAATGGCACATTGGTGGTGCAAGCTGGGAACAAAATGCAAATGCTGGGAATGATTCTGGTAACTGGGGAAGAACCCAACAATAAAGAGTGAATTCACTGTTGGAGTGGTTATAGCATAACCGACGAGACTAGGAGCAATCCCGGTTAGTGCCGGCGATAATACCTAGCGCTTGTGCGTGCTCTCAAGAACTTGAGCAATTCCATAATCATCAGGGTTTTACCAACATCCGTGTCAAGGGTCCGGTAACACAACTTACTACCATGTTGAAGGGTGATGGAGGATGCAGATGCAAGGAAGATAACACCTTCTCAGATTTCACCTTAGCGAGGCCAAGGAAATAAAATCTGGATGATCGACCGAGAGACATTTAGCACTCCGCTTCTAATGTTCTCCTTGATGTGCTAGCGTAACCCATTCATAGATATGGTTTGATATCTAGAACATCAAGTAAAAAGGTCGGACTTCGGAACACAGAAATCCATAGGGGCAACTAGGGGGTAAATCCTACGAAATCCCTATGGGGAGGTGGCCAACTTCTTCAATCAAGATACTACAATAATGGATCTTCCGGCTGGGTGTGTTGGCCACGACATCCACTTTACCGGTTATAGAGGGACCAATATTATAGTTCTTGGGAAATGCTCCAACCATCATATCTGCCTGAGAATCAGATCTGGTTGGTGTCAGGATATTCCAGACTCATCGAGTCTGGGAAGAAAAACGAAAGTTTGCAACACAAATCGACGAGATGACGTTGCGAGATTCTCGGGGAATGAACTACGATAGTAAGCTCCAAAACATGAGCTAGTTCTGCTACAAACATGTGAACACGTTGTCCCAGACAAGCATGACCACGTGGTAGTCTTATAATAAAACACTACCGAGTTCAGGTGGGGAACCATCAACGAGGATATCAAAATCCTTGCATAAGGCATGCTCTTAAGAAGGAACTTCTTCTCCTTGAACAATCAATCAGTGGCTTGGTGTGCTAGGGACACATATGGAATGGAGGTTGCAAGTCTCCAAACCATAGAATATTTCGCACATATGCATGACTGACTTGGGATGATTCCAGAGGAAGCAAAACTAACTTTCTCAAATTCACGGCGGCAACTTTCACCAAATGCACGTGTATAAGAGGAAGTCACTCCGTTCATCAAACAAATACTTCATGAGCTAGCATGAAGAAAATGCTTTCAAAAGTTTCCAACACTAACTTGTTGTCCAACAAGATCATGGAGGAGATAAGGATGTTGTCAATGGGCTCAACAACAATTCATCTGGGTTTCCTTTTAAAAGGAATTCCATAGTTAAGTGAACAAGTGATAGCATTGGTCAGACCCAAAAGATATAATGATGTATGCTCGAGGGATCAACCACGAGTAAGACAACATTACAAATATCGTTGGTACTGATTTGATTTGACGATAGCCCACACTCAAATCAAAGGATTGATAAGACAATAGGTCCAGCAACTGATCACAGGGACCAATCGATGAAGATATCATCCTTCTTCAACACACACTACACAAGAATATCCCTTTGGAACGAACTAAGTTAGGCAAGCTTTTATCTTCCAACTCTCCAAGTTGTTGTCTAGCTTAACCAACTAGCTCAGGGGTATCCAACACGGATTCTTGGAGAAAGGGTGGTTTACAGGATGAACCAACTTGATCACGAGCTCAACATAACAGTCAGGTGACAACTGGTGATACCTTCGAGAGGATATTCGAAAAATCACGAACCACCGATATGTTACTAAGCTCGAGAACAATCTTGCTTTTTGAGGCAAGACGATATGATCAATAGAGCGAAGATTTAAGATAATCCTAACTTATCGATCGAGGAGTGCACCGAGAACAAGGACTAGGTAGCACAATCAATCTTAGAATGATGATTCAATAACCAACACGCTAAGAATGAAATTATTGTCCTTTAACTACCAAGCAATAAGGTTGCTAGGAGTATTGATTTCACACATCACGATTCACTTGTCGACATTCCGGTTACAATAACACAGGAACCGAGGGATGAACAATGATGGCAAGAAGTATCACTGTACCAAGAGTTCATAGGGTGGTGTGCAATTCCTATAACATCCCGATATAAAGATGGTAATACTCCAAGATAGAGCAGAACAAAAGCTGGATTAGCAATTTGTTCTGTGGAGCACAACTTCTTTGACCCCATCCTGGATATGGATGAGGTACTGGAGTTCATTTCTCCTAGTCATTCTGTGATAGAATGGCTTGATGGACCACAAGAGTAATAGGCATCAATAAATGAACGCACGCATACTCTTGACTATCAATTGATAGACGAAGGTCAGTAGACAATTAAAGAGGGACAACTCAAAGGAACATATAACTTTCTGAGTTGTGGATGCATAGATTAGTATGTCGAACCAAGTTCAACATAATTCTTCCGGATAACCCATGCAGGAAAAAAAAGTAAAACTGGCAGAGCCACAATATATAATGGAGAACTCATCAAGAGCACACTGGTTGTGATCGTTCAATTCAGCGAGGAACTTCTGCCATAAGTAGTTCATGGTATTTGGAAGAAGAAGATACCACGGACTTCAAGGACTAACGCAAAGGTTACTAATAATCTAAAGGAACTAGAAACACTATCAACATGAAGTAAGTAGGGTGAATCTTGGTTCGAAAACCCAGGAATAGAATGCCTACTACTAAGTAGCACCACGGGATGCTTTCGAGAATGATGGCCAGAATCTTCACACTGGGAACACAAAACATTGCTAGATTACTAGGTGACTCCCTAAAACACCTAGGGTCATAATAATAGCTCCAACATATATGTCAAGGCAATAATTTACCTCAACTCACCGATTAGTGTGGTTAATCTGGCCCAAAGGAACATCGGAATGGGAGGAAGGAATTTTGCAAATGCTTCAGACTATTCAGAAACCTGGGGTGACTCGGACAGCATAACGGCTGTAAATGCTCAGAAAAGATTTGAGACATTCACAAAAATGGTGGCATAACCACTCAGAAGCACAATATCAAGGTCTCGAGATCAATAATTAACATACAGAGGTAGAAACTGAACTCAAGCTTAAATCCAACAATCTTATAAGTCCGCTGATTAGTAACACGTGATCCTAATAGAAAGAAGAGATAGCCTAGTTCTTAATCCCCGTAGAAGAGAAGATGATGACTCAGATCAGAAGGCCATGAGGTATAAGGAGTAAAAAGAGCCTTACGTTCCATCCCACAATCAATTCCCTTATATAACTAAAGATTTTCTAGACTCAACTTCGACCAGTTTGGCTTGGTAATCCTACAGGCAGTCAAGCTCTGATACCAACGCTGTCAGGACCCCGACTCAATGCCACATCGATCTAGCATGTAACACCTCATATCACTTTGCGGCCTCACGCACGGTATTCCCACGGGTGTCGCCTTACCTTTGCCCGGGACCGTTTGCGCCTTTTGGCACACGTATATGACAGTGTCGCTAGCATCCATATGGTAAGGAGCCCGGGCTGACATGGCTAGTCGTAAACCCAAAGTGGCACAGACTTACAGGGACAGGCATCCATGACCCAGCATCGAACGTATCGGTCATCAGCGAGTGAATCCAGGCTGTAGCACTGGGCTAGTAGGACTCCGGTGAACCGGGCTGTAGCGGGCTAACAGGACTCCGGTATTCATCGCGTGACATTTCCCCGAAGGGACAGACACAGGAACGAAGAAGGACACATGCCGGCCAGCCTAAGTGTTCCGGAGCAGTAGCAAGCTACTATGGCTCGGTGGAAACACTAGGAGACATTTCCCGGTAAGAGAGGCTACTAAAGATAAACAACTAGATGGTCAGATCCCACACATACCAAGCATTTCAATAACATACACACAATATGCTCGATATGTGCAAATACAACATGGCATCACAACATGACTCTACGACTCAAGTAATTTATTCAATAGGCTCCGAGGAGCGAGATATTACAAACAGGGGTCTCACGACCCAACATTCAGAGCATACAAATCAAAACACAAGCGGAAGCTATCATGTCTGAGTACAGACATCTATAAATGAAAAAGGCTGAGAAGACTGACTATCTACCAAATCCTGCTGAGGCACAAGATCGTAGCTGAGGTAACAAGCTAAACGTCGAAGTCCACGTGGAACTACTAGTGAGACTGAAGTCTCTCTGCAAAAACATAAAATAGGCAAACGTGAGTACAAATGTACCCAGCAAGACTTACATCAGAACTAACTACATATGCATCATTTTCAACAAGGGGATGGTGGGGTTTAACTGCAGCAAGCCAGCTTTGACTCGGTGGCTATCCTAAACTACGACTGCAAGCAACTCTTTTGAGGTGGCGCACACGAGTCCACATATTCACCATATCAATACACCACTATGGATCCGCTTCCGTCTCCCTACGAGAACGCCATCCATAGCACTCACGCTTATCTTGCGTATTTTAGAGTATCCACTTTCACTTGTCTATGAACTGATATAAGCAACCCAGAAGTCCTTTACCGCGGACACGGCTATTCGAATAGATGATGTTAACCCTGCAGGGGTGTACTTCTTCATACATGTTTCCACCACTTAGCGTCTGCACACGACATGTGCTCGGCAGACTTCAAGCGAAAGCTGATGTGGGTGTAGACCACGACCTACCTAAACACTCAAGTCTCTAGTCCAGGTTTATCGCCTATTCGGGTTCCATCCATGAGGAGATCCGGCCGGAGTTTCGCTCACAGCCCCAAACGATGTGAACAGGGTTCCGTGACACCAAACGGGCGCCCGGTTTACCCGGCCACGTGCCTACCGCATCACAGCCCACCCCTACGGTCAGCGCTGTCCACGGCCTCCAGTATACTACAAACACCAGAAACTACTTGCAACTCCTGGACAGAGGACAAGGGTGAATAAGAAGTCGAGCGGGGTCATATTTCAGGGCCCAATGTATGGTAGTAGCTGAATCATGGATCACAAACACAGAACTCAGTTCCTGAGGACGGCTGCAATGAGACAACCCACCATGTACTCCTACATGGCCTCTCACCGCTACCTTTACCAAATCGTGTTCACACACTTAGCTCACACACAGTAGGACATGTCACACACCTCTGATTCATCCCAGATGAATCAGACCTGACACAACTCTAAGCAGTAGCAGGCATGACAAACAAGCATGAATGAGTAGGCACAATAGGGCTCAAACAACTCCTACTCATGCTAGTGGGTTTCATCTATTTACTGTGGCAATGACAGGTCATGCAGAGGATAAAGGGGTTCAGCTACCGCAGCAAGTAATAGATGAATCGATGTTGTCCTAATGCAGGAAAAGAGAGCAGGAGCGAGAGAGTGGGATTTTATCGGAATGAACAGGGGGGTTTTGCTTGCCTGGCACTTCTGAAGATAACATTGAGTCTTCATCAGTGTCAACGATCACATCATCGGTATCACGTCTATCGAGAGGGGACAAATACCGGCAACACAGAAGGGAACACAATCAATGCAATGCACAATATGATGCATGCTCATGACATGGCAATATGAATGTGTTTTGGGCTAATGCAATTAGCAACAGATTAAATGAAGTTGGTTTGAATACAAGGTTCAAATTCAAACTCCATATGTGATTATTCAAATGCCATTTAATTGATTTGTGCTAAACAGCAGCTATAAGTTGTTCTAACATGCATGAATATGGTACAGATGGATTCCTTGAATTTTTCTGATAATTTTTCATATATAATTTATTTAATTTGGAGTTACGGTTAATTTTCTATGATTTATTGAAGTTTTAGCTATTTTCTGAAATTAATAAATCATTTAAGAATTATTTAAATTCCAGAAACATTTACTACGTCAGCAGTGCATCACCGTGACGTCAGCAGGTCAACAGACGCTGCTGCTGGTCAAACCTGACGTGTGGGGGCCACACGTCAGTGACGCAGGGCTGTTTCACTCACTGACAGGTGGGACCAGTCAACGGCCACATCAGCTAGGTCAACTCCGATGCGTGGGGCCACTGTGGTTAACTTAAACTAAACAGGGGTTAACCGTGATTAGTTAAGGGCGTGGGG
Source organism: Triticum aestivum (assembly GCF_018294505.1). Taxonomy (NCBI): domain Eukaryota; kingdom Viridiplantae; phylum Streptophyta; class Magnoliopsida; order Poales; family Poaceae; genus Triticum; species Triticum aestivum. The sequence goes on along the minus strand of NC_057795.1, from coordinate 262,831,626 downwards.
CCCATATGTCAGTGAGAGATAGGGCTGTTAGCAGGGTCATTAGTGACTAAGTAAGTGCGCCACGTCGGCGTCACCGGAGTTCAGCCGGCGGCGACCAAACCCGGGGTGGCAACACGCCGGAGTTGCTCGGGTTTCGTGTACAGACAGCGGTTTGAGCCGCGGTTGATCTCTACGGGTAGCTGGTGTTGCAGCGCGTCGGCTGGTGGCAGTAGCCGGGCCGGGGGTGGCCGGAGTGGACGGCCACGAGCTCAAAGGCAGTGGCCGGAGTTCGGTTGTGCACGGGATTGCGTTAGGGTGCACGGGGAGGACGGTGGTGGGGTGATATGTGCTACTGGGAGCGTGCTGAGCACGATGGAGTGCTCGGACACGAGCTCCAGCGACTAGCGCGGTGGCGGCGACATCGCCGGCGGTGGTAAGCTCGCGGCTCCGGCGGATTTGATAGCTACGCGGTGCAAACGAGGCAGGGGAGAGAGGGGAAAGATTCCGGTGCTCACGGTGAACTCGCAGAGCAGACTAGTGGGCTCGGGGATGGCTTGGTGACGACGAATCAACGACGGCGATCTCGGGCGGCCGGAGATGGGGAAGACAGCGTGGGCGGCGATGCAGGGCTCCCGGCGTTGCATAGCTCCATGGAGAGGTCGGGGCGTCGAGGCGGAGCCTTTGGTCACTCTGGTGGGGTGGAACGACGGTGGTGGCTACGACTGCGACGAGCGGCGGCGACGGCGGTCCTCGGTCGCGCGAGTGAGAGAGCCAGGGAAGAGAGAAGAAGGAATG